>NC_059406.1:10771050-11075903 GCF_905220565.1 Melitaea cinxia
TAGTAAAAAATAATTTAGTTTACTTTATCAATTGACGATTCAAATTTTTTTTAAATTCTTATTTCATTATTTTTCAATTCGATCCACAGGAAAATAAGTATATCAGCTTTGAGTTTTGGTACCTGTTAGATTACTTTAAAAGTCGTCCATAAGTCACAGCGTAATAAAATATAGCCTTTATTACAATCTGGCTAATGTAGTTATTTAATAGTGATAAAAGTATTAATACCGATCTAGTAAGTATTCTAAATTTATCGATTACAAATAAACAATCTCTTTCCAACTAACAATATAAACATTGATGTAGACTAAGGCGGTACTCCCAATTCCGACTACGTTAATATTTAGAGGCAATTATTCGTAACATGGTGTTTTACATACATCAGTCACTGCTCAATAAATCTCGTTAATGCAAGTTTCGTAATGATGAAACACTTATTAATAAAGCAATAACTGTTTAAATTCAGCTTTAACTTACAAAAATTTATTTTCTCTTTGTAAAATAACTGTAAGAATTAGGGGAATAGATAAAAAAAAACACAGACAAATAACTCGCTCTTATCGATCCCCTAGAATGTGATTTTGCATCGAGGGGTCAAAACTCCCAACACAATCCCAAACACCGAGATCACAACAAACATTTGCGCGAGCAATATTTTATTTTGTCATATGCAAAAATCGCTTCTTTCTAATAAGTTATTGAGTTATTTTCGTGTCAGGTACGGTTCGTTAAGTGATAACGTTGTGATTATGAAGAAATTAAACAAATCAGTAAAGCAGTCAAGTTCTATATTTATTGTTTACTTATTTTATTTTGTACAAACTTCAACAATATATATATATATAATAAATATTCAATTAAATCTCTATCATTCAGCAAACTGAACTCACTTTTTGTCATAAGTTTAGTTAAAGAAATAATACAATGATATCGTAACTTATTGTCTAAACTTAATTAAACACAACTTTTTTGTGCCAATATGCCTAATAGTAGATAAAATATTTGGTTCCACAAAAACAATAATAAACATAATAACTTTATAACCAGAAAATCAAGCGTCATATAGTCGAGCGTCACGGAGCGGTTCAAACAGTGAGTGAGATTTGAGCCATTCGCCGGTTAACTGTTCTGTCGTTACCACGTAGTAAATTAATTCTAATCTACAAATTTGTTTCTACGAAAACTTAGTTTGTAGATACCTATCTATCAGACAAAAGCGCATTACTAATAAAGGAACTACTTCCAGACATCTGGCGATAATAATTTTGATAAATACTAATTTTGTCTTCATAAATAGATTATAATTATATGTAACGTAATACGAGAACTGAAAATGAATTAATCTTAATTATTCGTATATAAACTTAGAACTTAAATGCCTAATATGGATGAACCGTTCCTTGACGCTATGCTACCGTCAGCTTGAGTGCGACCGCGACGCAGCGCGTCGCGAACCGCGAGAATGTCGAATGGCAATGGTAATCGTTACGAGTAACTGAACTCTGAAGTAACCAAGTAACAGAGGTTGCGCTGGGCGGCGCGGTGCGTGCGCTCGCGACGGGGAATTTCGCTGGCCCATGCACCGCGCTCTCGTAACTTTTTTATAAAATATCTACGTATTTATTATCTGTAACCGTAATTATTATTATTATTGCAAAATAGGTGCAAAACGTTAAGCGTCTCATCTTAGTTTACAAATACACCGACTCTTAAAACGTTGCAATGTTTAGATTGTCTTGCACTTTCACAATTTTCTCATTTTATAAAAACGAATTGAAAACAACCGACACACAACTATTCAGTGACATGACCCATAATAAAAAAGCGAAATTCGAGGACACGATAACGTTATTGCTTCAAGCTTATTACGTATCGCTTGCGCGACTCGTTGATATCAATATTAACACGATAAATTATGTGTTGCGTCGTGCGGGTCGGGCTCCGCCCGGCTGTAAGCTCTGAATATGTACAGAGAAGTAGAAAATGGACCACTTCCAAAGGTAATATACAAAAATTTTTGATTTATAAATTTTCTTGTGCTAGAAAAGACAAAACTGACGGAGCACAATTTCGACTAAAACAGATGCGTCGCTCGGATCCTCCGACGCTACGGTCGGTGTAGCTTTAACATCGTCACAATCGCGCTACTTCCATTATCTAGAGAGATGTCAATCGAAAAATAAAATATTTTAATAATATCTACCTTACTCGGTAAGGGACGTTCGATCTCTTAGGTTATATATTATCTCTTATTGCTAATTTCATGTCTTTCGAATAACCCATTCGGTTCGATTAATCGGGATAACATACACAGTAATGCACCTACAGCGCGATAGATTGTTACAATACTGCAGTCGAAAATATTTAAAATGAGGTGCGAGATAGCTTTAATTATAATAGAAGCAGTGCCAGCCTGCTGGCAGCGACAGACGGGGGAGGCGCGAGGGCGCGCGGGGGAAGGCGCGCACCGCTCGGCCGCAGCAGCTAATGTAATTCAGGGGAAGGAAATTACATTAACTACGGGAAGGTGCGCATTACGTAAAATGGCTCGATTCCAATGATGCGTACTGAATTAGGACGGAAGTGAACTCTGGTACCAATTTCACGGCTGTTTTGCTAAGCTTACACAGAACTTTGCAAAAATTTCCTTTTTAATTCCGAGACAACCGACGTCGATTAATAAGATGTGACTTGTTTTCAATATCGTAAGAAGTTTAAATATTGGTACTATTAAAAATTATTATGGACAAATTTGATAATAATGGGTGTAGCCATTGTTGTCTTAAGCATTAAGGTATTTTATACAATCACGCTAGCGTACAAACGCTGAAGACGAACTTGCAATAATTAATAACAGAATAAATAAAATGTATCGATGTTTATAAAAATTGCATAAGTAAATGAAGTTTAATTTGATCGATAATGTGAGCGCGGCGCCTGTCCGCCGCCAGCGGCACACGGCGGGTTCACGGCGGACAGGCAGCCGAGAGAAGCGGTACTCGTCAAGCAAACGTCACTCCGCGTCACTCTCCGGCACTAACACCTCGGACCGTCGGATACCATTTCAGGGAAGATAAATGATATCTCACAGTCGTTTACATTTAGACAATCTTAATATTCGTAGTGATCTGATTTATGAACATTTACACAGAAATAGTGTCAATCGTCAAATACAAAAATAAGCATTTAATGTTTTTTCAACTTTATCCGATATCTTACAGTACTAGTGACAAATAAACGGCGTGCTCGCTAAAAAGATTCTCTCCAAATGATACACGTTTCCTCTTCGAGAACGGGACGAACGCGTCAACGTTATTCACTAAAAGATAAACTCAGTAAACGCGAACATCGGTCGCAAAACAAATCGTCTCGCAAGCTTCGGCCACGCGAATATAAAACACTCCGATAGACGCTCACGTCTCCACACGCGCAAGGCTCTCGTCCGCGAGGGGGCGCGGCCGACTCGCGTCGCGTCACTCGCCCGCCAACACTACGTACTCGAAACATCTAGCGTAAAAAATAATTAAGTGCGCTTGGGTGGGCTCAAGAGCTCGGGCAGCGGTGCGGGCAGCGGCAGCGGCGCGTCGTCGACGAGCGCGGGCAGCAGCGCGAGCGCCAGCGCGGGTCAGACGGGCGCGGGCGGCGGCGCGGGCTCGGGCGGCCGCGGCGCCGCGCCCGCCGCCTGCAGCACCACGCGGTGCGCGCCGCCCGCGCCCGCGTCCAGCAGCACGGCCGTGGGCGCGCCCTCCTCCCCGCCCGCGCCCGAGCCGCCCGAGCCGCCGCCCGGCGACTGCGCCCGCCGGTGCCGCCGCCACGCGTGCTGTATCAGTCGCGCGCAGTACTCCTCACGCTGTCGCCACAGGGTCGACGACACGGGCTCGTAGCCCACCTCGTCGGGTCTTCCCACGTCGACGGGCTCCTCGATCGGATTACCCTTTCTCGCGAAGAAGTCCTTCGTGAGCGCGTCTAAGATGTCGACGCAGAACATCATATCTCCGCGACATATAGGTATATCCATGGATATAATTTTGTATTTGTTCGGTTTGTGGATTTGTAATGGCGGTTCGAGGACGTCTAAGAAATCTGATAGTTGATCGTATCTAATGTATTGCGTTCCTTCAGGATCGAAACGCTGCCATATTTCGTAGTACATATCGTAGTCGTCGTCGGTTAGGCCTTCCTGCACGTCTTCGGTAGCCTGAAATTTAGTATAAATATTACCACGGTTATGTATATGCGTAGATGCCAGAGATTGAGCCAGAAGATGGAACACATGATTCGACTGCAAGCAGTAGGAACACTAAGTTCCATACGATGAATTTGCCTCTAAAATTCTCTCGTGGTCGGTGAAGTAAGATATCGTAAATAAATCAGCATGTTATGAACGAAATATGTACATATTAGTTTAAATGTATAGTGTAACATCGTGGATTATTAAGCTCTTATCGTTTTTCTTCATAGAAAAGGCATTAAGTAGTCGAGATAGTGCTGTGATACAATATAACATAATCATATGGGACTGGTACATATTATTAGTTTTGAATACTTTGTACAGAGTCATACCTGAGAGTAATTTTCGAGAATCACAGCGATGTACATGTTGATGACGATGAGAAAAGAGATCACAAGGTAGGAGAGTAGGTACGTAATACCGATGGTAGCTGAACCACAATTGCCAGGTGATCCACGTTCGTTATCCGGTAGATCACACTCTTCCTCATTTATAATACCGTCTAACACACCATCCCAACCCGCTGATGTTGACATCTAAGCAATTTTTTTAAGTTTTGATGCTAATAATACAACACGCTTTAAACTTACAGATTCAGGATGGTATTAGTGAAAAATATTTACCTGAAATAGCAGAATCATACTCTGCACGAATGTTTTAAAGTTGTACACGTCATCTAGACCTCCTTTGTCTTTAACATGCATGAAAAATGACATTCCAAATATTGCGAAGATAAACATCACGAGAAACAGCAGTAGGCAAATATTGAACAGAGCTGGCAGTGACATAGCCAATGCAAATAGTAGTGTTCTTATGCCCTTTGCACCTTTTACGAGACGCAGTACTCTACCGACTTTTGCTACTCTGACGACTCTTAGTAAAGTCGGTGAAACAAAGTATTTTTCTATAATGTCACTCAAAACCAAACCTGAAGATAAGTTAGATAAATTAATATTTATTTGTCATATTTTATATTTTGTTTCAAATTTCAATTGTAAATATTTATTTCTACTTACTAAGAATAGAAAACATGACAACGACGAAGTCAAATAGATTCCATGGTTCTACAAAGTAATGATATCGTAAGGCAAAGATTTTGAGTAGGCACTCTGAACTAAATATTACGATAAATATCATATTGAGATAGTCCAATACTTGACTAAAGGTTTCTGATTGTTGGTAATGATCAAGAGTCATTGTTAACATATTAAGACCAATAAACAGCATGATTATCATATCAAACTTTTTATCCGTAACTATTTCGAACACAATTGCCTGCGGTCGCCACTGAAAAAACAAAAATAATCTTTATACTACTTTTCCTCTACTTATAAAATATGTATGTTACATTATATACTTATTACAAATATATACCCTTGGTCTAGGAATCGCTTTAAGCGGTTTTTTCGAGCCCATTTTCTTCATTGCATTGTAATACTTTTTCTGATCTTCAGTCATAAACATTTCTAGGCTACCTCCTGCTTTCTTCTTTTGTTCATTAAAATTGTCAATAATCACACCAATGAATAGGTTGAGTGTGAAAAATGAGCCGAATATAATGAAGAATACGAAATACAAGTACATGTATATGTTAGTTTCTCGAATCGGTTGACGACCAACCTGAAAGAAGTGCAATGATTTATAAGATAATATTATTTATTTTCAGTCTATATTTAAACAATTGGTCACATTAAATTCATCGTAATTGTTGGTACCTCTCGTGAATCGATAGCGTCGTTCATGATTTGAATCCAACCTTTGAAAGTAGCAACTTGGAATAGGCACAAGTAAGCCTTCCCAACGTGATCAAAATTCATTGGAGAGTTTTCCCAAGTGTAGTTTTCTAAGATACAAGCGTTTTTATCAGGTATAATTTCATGACTCAGTGTTGTGTGGTTCATATCGACGCACTGTAATTAAAAATGATTAAAATAATTGAATGAAGAATTTGAATAATATATCATCATTAAAATCTAAGAAAGTTGACTGTTAGCCTATTTAATAAAAAAACAATAAACTTACTAAGTAGCTAGTTTTTTTTCACGATAATAAAAATACACAAGTTTAACTAATTACGTATTTCACTGAGATCCATTTTTACCAGCTTAGTATTCATTTATAGCAAATACTTAGCACAAGGACTGAGGAAAAATTTATTGTAAAATTATTCATTTAAGTTAAAAATTAATAAACTGACCTTGAAATATTTTCCAGCGAAGAGTTGTACACCCATAATAGCAAATATAAGCCAGAATATCAGACACACGAGCAGCACGTTGAAGATGGATGGTATAGCTTGCACCAGAGCGTTCACAACCACCTAGAATTTGACAATTTTCTTAGACACCTAGTTAGTAATAACATTCATTTATGATAAGGTTGAATACTTTACAATAAAGTTAGGCAGATTGTTACGTTCTATACACGATAATTTGATTGATAGTAAATGAAAATCGTTTGCATATATTTTAAGTGATACTTTGAAAGAAAATCCTGTAAGCATCTGCAATTTACATAATAAAATATTGCGTACTGTGCAATTACTTATGGCATACACAGTTTTTATAACAAAACAAACACCAAAAAGGACTTTCAAATAATAAAATGGATACTTGTGAAGCCTTAAAGTATACTTTTAGCTCTGCATGAATGACTTGAATATGTTTCAATAATACTTACATTAACAATAATTAATAAAGAAAAAACTATACATATAATTAATCATGCAGACTAAGCGCGTGTGCACACAACCATAACAACAACGCATGTTATTTAATAAATAAAAAGCAAAGCTCTCTTACCAATTCAATAAATTAATCCAATAAATACGCGAATGGAACTATCATCTAACACATGCACGCTGGAATTCTTCAACATATCTTGTCATTGATGAAAGAAGTAAATCTAAGGTGCAATATCTAAAATACATTTCAAATATCTAGGATAAATCTACGCTAAAAATACTAAAGTAACCGAAGAGAAAAGTAGACCAAAAACATGATAGTAATATATATTGACGACTTAAAACCGACTGCTTTTAAAGAGGATGTGACGAGTCATGATGATACTAAGCCATTCAAGGGTGCCATCGAAGACTTCAAAATGATTTACTAATAATCAATAGTCCATTAATGCCAATGAATTGGTTGCGTTTGAAAAGTGAAATTTGATATCAGATTGTTTATTTCAAATAATGTAGATATTGAGTGAATGTTCTACGTTTATATATTTTGTTATTATGAATTTGTTGTGTTTGTGTTAAACGAATTGTGTAGTGATGGATGGTTAGTTAATAAGAAAGAGAAGTGGAGCTCGCGAGGCAGAGGTACGTACCCTCATGCCCTGCATGCGGCTCATAGCTCTGAGCGGTCGGAGGGCGCGAAGCGTTCTCATCGTTTTGAACGCCTGAATGCCACCGGCTCCACAAAGTGCCGCTACGAAGTTTATAAGCGAGACCTGATAAAATCAATAGTAGCTTTTTGAGAATACACAATATCAATACGTTAAAGTAACAGTCTCCACCTAGAGTAAAGTACATAGCCAGGAAATAAACTAGATCGAATATATTTATAATACAGATGTGAAGACTTACGATCCCAACAACAAAATGAAAGGACATTAAAATGTCTTGAAGATAATGGATCCTATCTACACTCAAACCTGCTGACAGCAACGGTAGCACAAAAACAAATTAAAAAAGGTTGAATACATAAGTTAAGAATTTTGTTACATTCCAGAAATACACAAAGCTTGAGAAATCTAAGAAACATTCATGTTTCCTAGACCTCTCAATTTTATTTACATCGAGAATATAGGCATTTGTTTATTATTTGAAACATATGTTTATTATATTCAATACATTGATAGCACAAAATACTGGAAATGTGCCATTTTTATATTTAACAATTGTTTATTTAAGTGTAAGTAATAAAATTTACCTCTTATAAATTGTTTCAAAAACGGCACAGTTGAGGCGAAGGTGAAGGTTAATTACCGTAACATGCAAGTTAAGAGTTTTCTGTGTTAAAAATTAGGATTTATTTATATTTAGTTATTTAGTCGAGGGTAAGACAGAAGCAAATCCACAAATACAACAAGACGACATTGAGAGCTGGCAACAGTTAGGCCGGTCTTGGCCCTCGCTGTAATAGCCATAGAACAGTCAAAGCTCACGCTTATAGGTCGCGCTGCCTGCATTGCTCAGGGTTTAAATTACAATTTTATTAAAGAGGTATTAAAAGAAGATAATTGCCACTTATGTTTGGCAGGCAACACGACGTAACCGTCTGTTGAACAACCAATCGCTTGGTGATGAGTGCGCGTACTCACGCGCATGCCCTCCCATCTGGAGACCGCGCGAAGAGGCCGCAGAGCGCGCAAAGTGCGCATCGAACGGAACGCTGGGATGTCATCTGCACCCGCCATAACGGCTCCGTGGTTTACGAGTGACAACTAACGATACCACTCGTGATTTATATAAAATTACTTAACAGATAATTAAAAAATTCTAGTATAAAGCCTATTTAGACTATTTACGAATATAGGTTTTTATAAGTAGGTACCATATTTTTATATTCAGCTGATAAAAATGTAGTTGTTTTAACTACTTAGTATTTCTAATTTTCATAGTTTCGTTTTCAATTAGGCAGTTAAATCTAGTTTAATACTCTGTTACCTAAATGTTATAAATAATAACAAATAACCCCTAAAACCGATAAAAATTACATAAATAAAAAAATTGCTTAATAACAGTTGTCGTTTACCATGACAATGATGAAATCAAGCCAACACCAGGCATTGGTGAAGTATTTTTGGAATCCAAGAGCAAGCCACTTAATCAACATCTCAATGAAAAATATAACGGTAAAGATTCGGTCCATATAGTAAAGGATATCTTGAAGAATCGGTCGATGCGGTAAATGGACATCTTCTAGAGCCTGAAAAATATAGGAGAGTATTAACTATTTTTTTACTATAGTTGATCATAAAAGAGAAAATTAAAAACAACATACCAAAGCCAAACTACTGAGTAAAATCATAGTTATCACAGCCGTTTCGAAGTATGTGTTTTCAATAAGTCGAAATGTTTTCAGTCTCAACATGGCCCATCCTTGCCAGAAAGGCGACTCATCATCTCCAGCCAAAAACGGAAAGCGTTGATAACACGGGTCTGGACAACAGTCTGCTGGAGTGTCATCAATCATGTCACCCTCTGCTGCTTTTATATCAACTTTAGGTAGATCCATTGGTCCAGCATCTTCTTCTGGTATCATTTCTGTAAAAGACACACAAATATAATATGTTGCGGTTTTCTTTTGGCCACATTTATTATTTAAGTAAAGGTATTTTTTGCGAAAGCCCTAAAATACAAAATATAGCCTCACCTTCCTCCAATCCTAATTCTTCTTTACTGGCGTCTTTCTTTTCTTCACCATCTATGGTGTCTGCTGAACCTTTATGACTTTCATCTTTAAAAGATCTAATTTTGTGACTTCCATACGATTTTTGACTTATCGTGTCATCGTCCTGAAAATACGTACTGTTTATTCAATTCACTATTTTACTACAAGTACTACTTGTATGTAATACTTTATCGAAATAAATGAATGATTATTGTGAAATTAATTATTACCTGAATGGGATATCCATGATGATTCAATTCACAATTAATTCTATTGTCTGTATGATTGTCCGTTATTGCATTTATATTGTTCATTAGTATTTTACCTTTCTTGTATTTATTGTCACCTTTAAAATCAACGTATAATGTAAAATAAGATATTATTTCAATCGTTAATATTTATAATGCTTAGAATTTTATTTTACCCGGTATCGTGAACTCCATGCCATCGCCGATTGCTACTTCTACTTGGTCTTTTAATTTTTTATCTTTGTATAGACCTCCATCATCGAGGTCGGCACCTAATTCGAGCTCGTTGTCCACCCGTTCTGAGGAGACACAGCGACCACATAAAGCCGCCTTTAAGCCTACGTGACGCGCGTCATTTGTCCACCGTGCGTAGACGCAGCACCCAAGCATAGAAATCAGACCAGGGCCAACAACTTAGTTACAGAATCCGTAGAAATTATGATTTATATGAATGAAAAAAATATCAACCAAAAATGGTAGTAATGGAAAAAGATTAGTTGGAAAATAACTTTTTTATTAATATCTTTTTTATTTTTTTCTTCAAATTAAAATAAATATCAAAAGAAAACAACGAGACATTTGGTATTTGGAAGCAGTGTTTCACATATTTTAAAGTAAAACAAACTTATATCAACACATGACTTGCATTTACATGCAAACACATATAAAGCATTTGGGTAGTTACAATGATACGACAACATAAGCAAAAATGTACTTACGACTGATATAAATTACACTGAGATAGCCACTCGAGTAAAAAATAGTATACACAAGGACAGATTATATCAACAAAAACAAATTCACGACAGGTCTGTAGCTCTACACTTGAATGCTAAGGGGACAAGCAACGCACAGTATTCACAAAAAGTATTGAGATAGAGGATACACACAAAATTTCATGCCCTGTATTGTATACGATTAATATTAACCTTGCGTGTTTGTAAAAACATGCCTTAATGTCATAAGTACTGAACACAAATCAAATAGTCATTAAATAATGTTTTAACTTTTAAATAAGCATATTTTCTTTTGAAAACATTTACAGCCTTTTTTTATTAAATTTGATCTCTTTAATCACAAATAGCAAAGCTGTCATAAAAGTGAAACTTCTTACTGTCTATTTCTCGTCACCTAGAGGTCGAAATTCGACCATAATTAAAAATTTAAATTAAAGAAAGCCAAAAACCACATAGAAGCATCACTCTAAGAACTTTTGCTCAAGAAGTTTCACTGCTGCGCGTCCATATATCGCATATTTAAATTAATTACATTTACAAACAACGACATGCCACAACACACTTTATAGAATATAACACATCTTACCGGGAGCGTGTATGGCTATTTGATTTGTAAGTTTATTTTTCACCAATTTCAGTATTTCCGCTGCGTTTCTTTTAACCCAGTCTATGAACCTTGAAATTCTGTTGAAAGCTTCAGCAATTTTGTTAGTATCTTGATCAGCAGTCGGTGATGATAAGTTTGAAGAACCGAAATTTGAGAGCAATAGGGCCAAGAAGAGGTTGAGAACCTAAAAAGAAAACTCTTTATACTTATTTGATTGTAAATTAGACCAGTACCGATGCCTTGAAAATAGTAAAAAGTAAAAATAATTAGAACAGGATGAAATCCATTACAAAAATAAGAAAATTTTATCATAATATCCAGTGAAATTTTGTGGAAATGAGGAGGGGACCCCTCGTCATTTCCCGACCGTAAATTATTTTTCCTTTTATTCTGTTATATTTTTTTACTTTTGTAATGGGTTTCTTCCATCCTATATGTATCCTATATATATACTTTTTTTTATTAAGATCAAGATAAATACTAACCACAAGATTACCAATGACAACCGTGGCTAAGAAAAATGGTATGCAGGATACGTCGCCAACGAGCATACAGTCCCACATGCTTTCTATCCATTCTCCACAGAGTACTCGAAAGACAATCATGAAGCTGTGCATGAAGTCTGTGAAGTTCCATCGGGGAAGGTCTCCGTCCGGAAAACGGTCTACGTAGTCTGTGCGCATACAATGGATGATTACTTAGTAATTAGAAAAGGTAATGAGGTGACTCTAGAATTTAATATGAGATATAACTTATTAAGTGACAAACATTAAAAGGGAAAATTAAAGGAGTTTTGTAACTGTACCTTGGAAACAATTACTTTATCTAAGTATATTAAAAACATGTAATATTTAAAAAAAAATGAAGATATTTATTTACTTGACTTTCTCGCATTCAAACAAATTATTTTGAAAAATACATAGCATTTTATGTGAAATATTTATTAAATAACACAGTTTTAAGTAATATTCACTCGTTAGCAGAGATTTCGTGTTCATTCATTTTGATTGAAAATTACTAATATATTTAATAAAAAAACATCTAAAGAGGAGTAAATCTGTTACATTTATTTGTACTTGTTCCGACTTCTTTAATTTAAGCCTGAGTAAGAATATTTGAAATTGTGACTTTCTCCTTGTTAACTTGATAACTAAAAAAAACGAAATCTCTGTTTATTCATTTTTATAGTGTCAGGAGGAAATTAATAAGAGAACAACCATGCATAAAAATTTGCAAGGTTTTTTACTAACCCCATTTCTTTTGCTGAAGATAATTTACTCCTAGCAAATACATGCAGATTTTAAATCTACTGAGCTGAGTTATTTTAAAGATTGAAGTGTTGATAGGAGGATACTATATATTGCTTGATGGCTTTGTTTGAAATTTGAAGAAAATTGGATGCAGATATATAGATAATTTACTAAAGTTGAAAGAAGTCAGAAAAGCTGGCAATGAATGTCTCACAAGTGAGGCGCCTTTGCTTGGGGCTTCCATAATTAATAGAATATACTTGAAGGTAAATAAAAGCTCACTTGGAAAGATTACACCGATTCTTGCCAATTACCTAACAAGATGAGCACAAGAGTGTGACGCACATCAACACAATAGTTACATTTAACTGTGACCGGTGCCCGAATTAAAGCGTGGAGTCGAACATGTCACCAGAGACATATGTACCGAAACTTTATGACGCAATCCACGCTTTAACAAATAACTTGATATTTCATGAATCTACTTCAACGCGGCAACTATTTTCACAAAATTAACTAACTTTACAAATACGAACGTTGAACACTTCTATATCTAAATGATTTCACAATCGTCACTCATGTATTCTACGAAAGTTGAAGTAGATTCATTTGCAAGTCCAGCGGGCATTCGCGTCACTAACGTTTAACATACACCAACGAACATGCAAGACTCCCACCAATTCGACTTACCAACATAATTTTTCCCGAATAGTTGCATACCCATCACGGCAAATATGAAAATAATGATGCACAATACGAAGGTCAGGTTGCCCAAGGCACCCATCGTCCTACCCATTATAGAGATGAGTAAATTAAGTGTCGGCCATGACTTTGCCAATTTGAATACTCGAAGCTGCAAGTACAAATTGTGAAACCAGGCGTCACACAAGCTCGCTTACCGGCGCTTCACCTATGCTACTGCGGCACCTTTCTGAAGACCGACAATCGCTCAAATAGCTGCGAAATCGATGTTTCAAAGTTTACACCTCCAATATATTTGAGCAATCCTGGGTCAATTTAACTAGAATTAGCAAATGTGTGCTTGAGTAACCTATCAAAACTGTGCGTTGACTTATTTCTGTATGAGTGGGATATATGTTATTCTATTTTCTATTATATCTATGAGTTTGTTATGTGAGAGCTTTTCGATTTATTCGTTTTTGGATATGTGACTTTGTTCTGTCACGAGAGTCACATAAGTGTTCTCTTTAGCCTAATATTACTGACATAGATCCCATCAGTTGTCGACCTGATCCATCGAAATACCCTCGGGAAGCGAAGCTGCATGTTACTTCTATATTACTTGATGCAAAGCTTAACTTATAATCACAAGCTGCGTGGAATAGCTTTATAACGTGTCTCATCTCAGGTCCATTCATGAGATAGAGCCACATTTTGTGTTATAAAGCCACTGCGGGAACCAAATGGTACCCTATGAAATTAATGGTTATTCAAGCCCTGTGTGAAAATACTGGGGAGTGTGAAGCTGAATAATCAATAATCAAGCCTAAATTCTTTAGAGATGCTAAATTGTTTTTTAAAGAGAACCTGTATAGTTTTTCCCAAACAACTGCATTCCCATCACCGCAAATATGAATATAATGATGCAAAGTACAAAGGTCAAGTTCCCTAAAGCTCCCACTGTCCTACCCATTATGGATATAATAAGGTTTAGCGCCGGCCAAGACTTAGCCAGTTTAAATACACGCAGCTGAAAATATTTCATTACACATAAATACATATATGTCATTATACCGGTGTGTGATGCATGTGGTTAACTGTGACTATAAAAAGTGAGGATACGTACTTACATAAATATGCGAATTTCTTTTAATTGAAAATCATATTAGAATATATATAATCTCGCTGTAATTTTAGTATTTTTGTTATGTGTTGGACATTTTTGTTATACATATTGTATACTTACAGTAACAAATCTAATACATATTTTATTTAATAATTAAATATAACTAATACAGTTAAAATGAAACTTACCAAACGAAATGAACGTAACACTGACAAACCCTGTACACCTTCCAAACCCAATTCCAACAATGATAAGGCCACAATAATGAAGTCAAAAACGTTCCAACCCTCTTGAAAATAATATTTAGGACTCATAGCTATTAACTTTAACATGGCTTCTATACCAAAGGTTGCTGTGAAAAACTGAAATAAATATAATCATTATAATGTTTTCGTTCTAATATAGTATTAATTCTACTTTTGAAAACTTACATAATTGCCACTTTTTAGAGCTTTTTCCATATCTCTGTCCATATCATGATGATCCAAAGCCATAAACAAAGTGTTGACCACGATACATAACGTGATAAACAGTTCTACGAAAGGGTCGAACACTAGTAGAGCCACATATTTTTGGAACTCCAACCACAACCAACAGCAATCCCATACACAGAAGAAGTCTATTCCTTTCATTAAGCACTCGAGGAGTCTTTCTTTGAAGGTGGGTCCATCCTCATCGTCTTCTGCTGTTGGGAAGTAGTATACTGACACTGTTGTGTCGCGTTTACCGTTGGTCGTGTGTTTTTTGTGTTGAAGAAAGAGAGAGAGAAAGTCTGTTAGTATTCGCTCATTATTTTTATACTTTAACCAATAACAGCTCCTTTAAACTAGGAATTGTGATTTGGCAAATAATATGGTAGGGCCAATGTTTACTTCAGTTTCAGACATCAATATTCATATTTTTTGAATTTTGTTGGCTGTCATTTATATCAAGGAAATATTCTCTTGTAACGGTTTTTAGATTTTAAAGAAGAAGATAATGGAAGGTTAGTCACTAACTGGTCAATGTGCCTGTTACTGTGCTCACACCATAAACCACGTTGAAAGCGGCTCGCAGAATTCAATTAAGTATTTAAAGGCCTATCTTAAATTTGCAATTAAGCTTACTTAGCTTACATGATGGCGATGTTGCATCAAATATTACTATGTTTCTAAGCTATATTTATATTCAAGGGGTCAAAAAATATGAATATCGTGATTTATCAATACACTCTAAGACTAAGTGATACCTATTGGTACTACAAAGATTTGTTAGAAATTATGTTATATTTACTAAAGGTAAATTATATGTATTGAAAATAAAGTAATGTAAAACATACATGCATTTGATCGCTACAAGCTTGTCATTGTAAAAATTAAATAAAATTATTGAATTAAATCATTTAGATTTCGTAAAATATCATAAATGAGAATTAAATTTAAAAAAACAAAGGCTGGACATGTGTGGTTTATTGACATAGTTTAGGAAAGTTTAGTCTATAAATGTTCAATATGTAACGTATTGTTTTAATTAATTTTATAAAAAGTGCATTATTTGTAATAATGGAAGTTATCTATGTGTTAAGCTTAGCGTTTTGTGTCAAGCGTTTGCAAAATTTCTTAACAAATAAGTATACGTGAAAATAAATATGCGCATTTAAGATATTTTCCATCATAATATGCATAGTTAAGTTACTATTTTAGCTATAGGTACATTAGACAAACAATATAAAGCAAAGCATAAGCATATTGAAGAGAAGCATATTAGTATTTTTATGTTATATTATCTTTTTGACTTGTGTAAGTTTTTGGTGCGTGCTACTCAGAAGTTAGAAATTTGTGCTCCGAGTGCGTTGTCTCTTTAAGATATTTAATAAATGACATCCACAAATGGTTCATTTTGCCAATTATGCTTTTTGCCGCATAATGAGCAAATACCTTTGTGTTTCGTTCTGTTGTGTGTTGTATATGCTGATCATGTACAAAATATATAACAGTGTATTAGTGATTATGTATATTATCTTTTATTATTAATATATTTTACCATAGCCACTTTAAGTATATAATTTTATATAATTATTGTAAATATAAGCGGTATTGTCAAGGAGAAAACATCAAAGGAATAGCTACAAAAATTTTTGCAACTAATGCGACGTACGGAAATAGTTTCAGAAAACATAAAAACATTTATAAATTTAACTTTAACTTATTACTCTTACCGTTTTGTTCGCTGGCTCTACTTTGTCTGCCTGCTTGTTCGATAATTTCATTTAGTACCATTACATCTGGAATAAAGAAGGAAATAAATATACAAATTGTTTTGTATGTGTGTATAATTAGCTAAATCTAAATAAAACACCAACTTTTATCGCGAAAATAATTTTTACCTATATCTAAATACAAACAAAAATAAAATAGAGAGTCATCGGTCTAACATATTATTATTATTATTATTTACCTCTCATATCTACTACGTTGGGCTGCTGCGTTGATTCGATAAAAGGATTGTCGTTAGATTGTTTTAAGACTTTACCAGCCTCGTCTGTGCATTCTGTAGTGCTTATTTCCTGAAAATGTATGTTTATTTTATTAAAACCAGACTCTAAAGCGACATACCATATTGCTTGAACTAAATAACATCGGATCTAAAATATACAAGATTCATTCTTTATAACTCACATATTCTCTAAGCGGTCTAGACGCAAGTGACGAGTCTTGTCTAGGCAGTGGGTAAGCATGAGGCTGTGATGTAACGCTGTGGTTCCTCGAGGCAGATCGTCCTCTTAGCCTCGCTTCTTTCGTTTGCGCTTTTCCACCTAACAGGTCTCCGTGCGAAGTGTACGACAACCGAGATTGATGTGACGTGTAAGAAGAATGTCTCGAACCTGTAATGAACCGCAACCAATTTTAAATATTAAAACGTTAAAGGTTTTATAACTTTCATTAAAAACAAATAAGAAGTTTCTGTTTACACTCACAAATTTCTGGATATCTTTAGGTTTAGAATAAGTAATAAAAATCAGCAAAAAATTTGGTAAAATTAAGTTTACCTAAATTTGCGTAGTAGACAGGTATAATAATAGCTCCGTTTTCTTCAGACATCGGTGTTACAGCATTAGAATCATCAGCGTACGGTAGATGTTCTTGAGCATCCAAATACGTTGAAAGTACAAGTGGTTTGCGGTCAGCACCAGGAGGATATCGATTCCTTCCATTCGGCCTGAGAGCCATTTGATGGGACCCACGAGATCCGCGACGTAAATTGAACGGTGATCCGGGCAGTGACAATGAAGCCTAAAGTCATTTTGAATTTTAAAAATGTTCATGAAACAGGCAGTAGAAGTTCCTATCGCAAGTAATAATAAGATTCAATATCAAGTTAAAAGATCATCTATCATCTTTTTATTTATTTGGATTCGAGAAATACTAAAGTTTTTTTTTCGTCATTGATTCAAGTACAAAGTTCCTCAATTCAGATCGAGTATGACAAATGCAGATGAACTAGAACTGATCGGGAATCGGTCGCAGAGGCATTATTAGTTTAAGCTTTTCTGAATTATACCTACGGGTATGAATTCAACTTTTACATTACTATGCCTTAATACTTACTTTCATGTGCCGATAAACAAATGGTAAACAAAATGTACAGTCAAGAAAATAACTAATAAGGAAAAAATACAATGAAGACTGAAAAAATAATAGTGCTTTCAAATCAATTGCATCAATGCATGACTTTTAATGTATTTGCTCTTAATCGAATATTCAATACTAAAAAAGAATATTTAGAATGATTCCATGAATTGCTGCAAATGAAATGTAAATAGAACCATAAGTAGAATCAAAGTTACGTAAAATTCGATTTTATAGAAAAGAAAAGACAATTTTTTTAAATAATCACAGGAGTGGGAAGAGGAACACAAACACCAATGTGGCTACAAGGACAAACCTGTGAGCCTTCGCGCAGTGGCCCATATGATAACTGTCCGTATTTATTTATGCGTTCGGGGTGGGGAACCTTTAATACACAGAAAAAGTGAATTTGTAAATATCGAGAATTTAAGTCAAAATATAATTAATTAGACATTCACTTAACAAAGAGGATTAAGGATTCCAATAAGAACAATTTGGAATAAGGAAGTTGCAAATAAGTAATACGAAACGTGAAATGAATGTGTGACTAGAATAAATAAAAAATGGACTACTATAAATTCTAACTAAATAAAAATAAAATTAAGTTTAAAATGAAACAGATTTTTTACAATAAGGTTTTGTAGTCACGTATCAGACGATTTTTTTTCACTTTGATCACTGATTTAAACTACAATTCTCTTATTGTAATACACATAAACAAGGAACCAAAGACAAGCAATGGCGATGATGTAAAAGCAACGGTTAGTCAAGTAACTTTGTTTATAAACACATGAAGTAATGTGGGGTTAAATTTCATGCATTTTTGCATATGACTATTTCCTACCATAGCTATTATTTAACATCTACATCTATAGTCATGAGGACTGTTCTTTATATTTAAAATAGATAGCCTCCGCATATCACTCATCGAAATTGAGGAATTCCTAATTTGTATTACAGTTCCTAAAAATCACAATATATGTTATGTTAGTTATATTGACCGAACCTACCTCTCCACCGGTGATATGTTCAGTCTCAGCTCAGCCCGTTCGTACATTCACATTACGAAAGAAACAATCTAACATGACAATAGACTCTGTTTCTCCAACAGTATTTATTCGAATAGCCCTTTTCGGCCAATATTATTTATTATTTGTTATTATAATAGTAAGATAGCCCACGTAGTTGAGCCCTAATTTAATTAGTAATCTTTAAGTTTATTTTTGAAAAAATAATATTGGAGATTGAGGTATTCCAAAACGAAAGTATACTAAAGTGCACTAGATTCAATCTAGAAACTAAGTTGACAGTAAAAAGTACTCTAAGACATGCTTACGTAATTAATACCCCTCTTGTACATTAGTTGCATGTTGTTGCTTGCTTTATGCAAATGATCAAAAGAAAATTAATAAATGACATTAATCAAACCACTTTTTAAAATAACCGTTTATGCATACATGTAAATAAGTAATGCTCTAAAGTGACTTGAACAGATGCAGACATAATAATAAGAAAATGATGGAGTACGAATGAAGGTGATAATAGAGATGGTAGGAGCAACGAATAGCATGCCTCGAAACCATTATCCAAATAAATTCACAGAATCAATGTTTAAAACAATAAAAGAAAGTTAAACAAAATTTAGTTCGCGACAAATATTCAGATTTTATCCGTAAGTTTAACTGTTAAGTTTTTTCTAAAATAGTACTGACTTATATTTATTACGTTTGAGACTTATTTATTGACTTCAAATATTCTCTTTTCACGTCTAAATCTGAATTTTGAAGCTAGCTTCGATGTTCAAAGGAGAGTACTTAAATAATTATATCAAAGCTTACATCAAAAATTATTTTTTCTTTTCAACTTGAATTTTTTGTGACATCGAGTGTTAACAAAGGGTGAGAATGAAAGATGAATGCTTAAATTGTGTTTTAAAATTTATTTTAAATAGAATTTATCTATGTAGTGTAAAAGCAGCGTGAACTCGAATTGAAATCAAGTTGAAAAGATAGTGTTTCGCTGCCAATAGTTCCGTAAGTTATCTTTAGTCTTTACGTTTAATATCTCTACGTATTTGTTTAAATAATTAGACTGAAATTATCTGCAATTTTTATATTATCAAGGCTTTTTAAATTGTTTAATTTAATTCAAACTGTATCATGTAAGATTTAATTTGTAAGAAATATTTTCAAAATCTTATTGTAAATTAAATTTAATTAATGTTTCAAAATTTACGTTTATATTTATTTATAGTTAAGTCAAATTAAAACTAGCAGTTCGATTTCCCAATCAAAAATACAGATATAAAAATCTTTTTCAATACAAATTTAGTTAAACAATTGGCAGCGTGATGGGGGCGTGAAAGGCGCGTATACTCACCATGCTGACCTTCCTCTGTCGGCGTGCCGGTTCGTGGTGCGATTCGTTGGCGGTGGGCTTGTGCGTTGGCTGAGTGCTCACCGAGTCCTGGAAGGGGTCGCTACGGAGGGACATGCGCTCTCGCGTATTGTCGTCCTGGTTGCCGCGCTCCTGATTCACGAACAACTCGTAGCTCTGACAGGAGGAGTCGCTGGGGGACTTGGCGGGGTGCGCCTCGGCGTACGCTGCCGCCTCTGCCGCGGCCGCTTGCTCGCGAGCATGAGCCTCTCTCGCTTCTTGCTTATCAGCTCGAGCAGCTGCTTTTTGTTCCGCTTCCTTTTTTAACAAACAGAAGAGACTTTATCATCATATCATATGAAAAAAGTATAATAAGACTACAATGCTGCAAATTTTTACCCTAAGCGCTTCTTCTTCGGCTTGTTCTTCTTCCTCTGCCTTCTTTTGCAACTCATCATATGACATGGCGACGATGGCCAAAATCAAGTTGACGAGATAGAACGAGCCCAAAAAAATTATAACTACAAAGAACAAGACGTGCCATGAACCTGCTGACCTCAGCACCTTAAAAAGGGAGGCAAAGATATGTTTGTGAATTCATCACCTTTAATTTTATTGTTAAAAAAGATATCCCATATTATTGTTTTTATTTTTAATTTATTGCAGTTATTAATTACCAGTTGATATAAATTTTCCCAGTAATCCTGTGTCATGAGTCGAAAAGCTGAAAGAAAAGCCCAGCCAAATGTGTCAAAACTCGTATATCCGTAGTTTGGGTTTGGTCCATAGCCTTGCAAACATACATAGCCTGGTTCACATTGTCTGAAAAAAAGTATCAGAGTACCAATTAGTAAAAGAAGTTCATAGTTCAAAACTTAACGTTAGACTTATATCGACATGTAGTAATTTCTTACCCAGCTCCGGAAGAATTTCCACAAAGCGGATAATCTCCATCTTCACCATACCAATTCGCTACAAGTTACACATAAAAATATTACATGTTTGTTCTAAATTCGATATAAAAATTTAGAAATTAAATTTGTTTTGGAGCAAACTCACTTTCATTTTGACAAAATCTCTCCCAATTCTCGTCAGTTAGATTACCCCAACTACCATCTTCCGGAAATACTTTTATACACTTCTGTGTTAACACACCCATATAGATTTGTAGACCCATAAGTGCGAACACGGATAATGAAAACATTGTCAATATTATCACATCTCGAAGATTTTTCACTGACTCTATCACCGCACCCACGATAGTCTTCAGGCCTGTAAACCGCATTTATTTCATCATTGTTGAAACAATATTCATTTAATAAAGTTATATCACTCGGTGCTGCATATCATTTTGAATTGTTAATAGAACAAACCATCATACTTACATCTTTTGTCTTTACAATTCATTGTAACCATTCTTTTTTACTAAAAAATGATAATTTATACATCTATTTTTAAAAGCATTTCATTACTGCCTACTTTTGATTTCTAGACACTTAGAAATTTATAAATCAAACTTTGCTATGTAAAATATAATACAAGTATAAAATTACCCGGTACGATGGCCACAGTCTTCAAAGCTCGGAGAACTCTGAAGGTTCTGAGAGCGGCCAAGTTGCCGAGATCTATGCCCATCGTCACATAACTGCAACACACACCCACAACCACAAACGTCTAGATTATTTATGTCTAGCTACAAAATACTGACGTTTTACTAGTTTATGTCACGTCTCTTTGATCGACGGAACTTATCTAAGTTCCCTGACATATACCTCTACACATAGATCGTTTTATAAAAATATTTTTAACATACAATTATCTAATTTATATGTATATATATATTTTTCTATACAAAAACTATTAAATAAATATTTAGACATATAAGAACGAAAATCTACAATTAAACGTTGTAACATTTTGCTACAAATATATATTAAAATTGTCTACTACTCACGCTAAAGCTATAACTACGAAGTCAAGCCAATTCCATGCATCTCTAAGGTATGTGAATGGCTGTAGTATGAAACCCCTGGCCATTACTTTCACCGCCGATTCAAAGGTGTAGATGCCGGTAAAGATAACTCTGTAAAAATTCACCTCCATTGTGGAACGCCGCTCAAAAAGTAGACAAAATTGTCACAATAAAACAATTATATCTATTTGTTTGAAATCAAATAAAACATCTAACTTGAAGTTATGAAGGATAAGGTGGCGGTAACAATAAAATTTACTAAATACTCCTATTTCTAATGAAATTGAAATACGTACCTATTTATTTACAATTTATGGCCTACAGTAGGTAGTGTCGTAATCGGAAATTTTAAGAAGAGATGGATTTCTAATTAATTAAGGAACGTTGCATCAATTGTGGGTTATGAAGTGTAATAGTGTGACTACAGTATCAGAGAGGCTCGCTCAAAACTTTACTTTCATAACAAACCGAAGTCCGCAATGAAAAATTTTATAATGCTTGGTGAAGTAGGGTACAGTTTCATTATTTTTCAATAATTAAGGGTTCACTATTTCTGGTATAACAGTGTTTTGGTTATTATCAGAACACAAACTAATCTGTTTTACAATAATCTTCTGCTTAACTAAAAGTAAACTGCTTAGATAAATACTAATTCTATTTCCAGAGACATTTATATTCTTAGAGATTTATGGTTTAAATTTATAAAACTAGTAAGTAGTAATAATCTAATAATAGATATATAAAATTTACTTCCGATTAACTAAATTATAGAGCACTTAGAGAATTTGAAATCTAACTGAAGACTAATAATTTTGAAACTAGCGTGCATTCTACTAATGGTTAGATGACATATAAATTCATAATTTTATATAAAATTAAATCATTTAGAAGTTTTAAGAATTGACTTCAGTATAAAGGTATATACTTACTCAGTACTCTCGACAGTTGGTGTGGTAGGCATTATCATAAGTATACAGTTCACAAGGATTGTAGTAATAATAAAAAGTGAGAACAAAGGATGCACTAATATGTATATGGCCACTCTTCTTATGGGATTGAACGGATCCAGTATCCACAAGGCATTAGACGCCGAAAATCTGAAGATATCTTTACCCTTGCTTATGACTACGAATGTCTGAAACAAGAATATGGTATTTATGTATATGATTGAATTTTAAAACCACATTTTACTATCCTTTAAAGAGTTAAAACTGTTCTTACGGTTTGGTTGTGGTAAAAAGGATCGATGTCCTCGAGAGGTGTGGACGCAAGTTCGAGGGGAAATGAGCCCTGCATCCGCACCGGCAGCGGTAGGCCCTGTTCCAGGGTCGCGTCTGGTTGGGGACCCTCGTCTTCATCCTCATCGTCGTACCGCACCTAAATCACACACAATTCATCACTACGGATACTTTTTTAGGACCTCCGATGGTTAATCTAAAGTATAATAGTAGTTGTACTTCTACATTTAATTCAGTATCAATTTTTTCTTTAACGATAGCTTTTCTAATTAGTCATATCATTAATTATAATGGCATTGTTTTTTGTGTTATTTGATTGTGAAGTACTTACTTGAAGTTTTATATATATTTTGCAATATCTAAATCTAAACTAGAGTTGTATGTGTATGTACAGTTTTTGTAGACCAAAAAACTTTGTGTATATTATCATAGTTGCACAATTTTAATGGTAATATAAGAATCATATTACACTACTATATCAAGGCTTCATGTAACAATACTGTTGGTCTTATTCTTTATAGCTTGATGACTGAGAATAACAACTATATAAATGCAACTAGTATTATTACTATAGTTGAGCATGGCTCGTGAGCGCGTTAGAAGCTTATTGCTCTTTGTGCTGCTGCTGTCGGTGTAACCATGATGCGATTTTGGCAAAACTAAAAGCGATTGCAGAACGTTTCCCGCTATTGTGTTACCATTTAGGAAGCCAGAAGTAAATCGTTTATAAACAATTTATACGTATAATTCCTTATCGCGCAGCACACGCACTGAACAGGAGGGGAATGAGATCGAAAAAAGCGTAACAATACTTTTTCTCGACACTTGTTTCTATAGTACGTTTGCTTTTTTAAATTTTATTTATTTATTCTTACTATATTACTTTTTACATATAAACTTTCTCTTTACATTAAATTATTATATAGAAATAAATATATTTTATTAGAAATAATTCAATTAAACTCTCTATGTAGTATGTAACTTGATATTTTACAATATAATTTATGACTGTACAGCAAACATCTACCAAAAAGCGAAAGAATCTTCGTTCCGACCGGGGGCCCATAGACCCCTTACGCCTTTTTCGATATTTAAAGTTATGTACTTTTTTAAATTTTTGATAAACAAGATCTATCCAAATTATAGAAACCATTTTTAAGATATAAATATACATACTTAACTTGGTCAACTAGAAACGGATAGTTTAATTTATTGAGACGATAAATAAAGTATGCTAATTATACTCGGTGGTTTATTTTTACTAAAATTCGCCAATTTATTTATTAATTTTACAATAAAAATAACGGGTATCAAAATAGGGGATCGTTCATATACTTGCGCTAAACTAGCTAGGTGATAACACCATGCTAGACCTACATAAATGACAGCAGCTGATGATTTTGCAGACATGAGCCAATCGTGTGCAATGCATGATAATGGTAATATGTTATGTGCTAGTGTAGTTTATTTACTAATCATTAGGGCTGTATTACATTTTTTCTGATTTTGGGATACAGTTGCTTTAACGACTGAAAACGATGTGGGGACAAGACAATATTTTTATTAATCTTGGGTGTAAGACTGTAGACAATAAAACGTGAGGCTCATTTTTAATAATTTACAGGGTCATCTAAACATTTTGCTACATTTTTCTATGTCTAACTTAATGGTTTCTGAGGTTTTTCAGAAGGGAATGTGGCTTATTTTTCAACCATTTTGCATTTTGTTTCGGTATCTTCAGCAATTTAACATAGCGAAAATACCTTTATGTATTGAAAATGCAAATAAACATGACAAGCTTTCTTTTCGTTAACTACTAAACATTTATCATTAAGAATTGGCTGTATGATTCAAACAGCTAAGCTGCGGGTTATTTCGAAACATTTAATTAGTTATTGACAAAGCGATGTGTTTAAAAATGCGATCGATAATAAATTAGAATGCAATGCAAGTTATCGCACTTTGTCTGATGTCTGCCAATGGTTGTCGAAATTTGTAATGTCAGCTAAGAAGTTAATTTTGAACCAGCGATAACTTGCTAAATATTTTTCTAAAAACGAGCCTTAAAAGGTAAAAGGGGCAAGCAAGCACTCTTACTTCTTTTTTCTTTTTCGTCCGCCCCAAATCGGTCTGGAATGGTTTAAATAAAAATTATCCGTCAGAGCTATTATGTCACGAAAAGCTCTTTGGTATTAAGTTAATACTTATATATTTTCTGTGTTAAATATATATTAGATATACTTATATTATTAAATTTATCATAAACTTAAATATTCGCTTATACCGTTGGCTGTTTAGTGATCGTTGAATCGTAGACACTCGTGATAAAGAGCACGCAGTTATTAATTCGGACTTACCTCGCCTTCCGCTCGTTTTTTCTCGAGTTCCTTTTGCTTGGCATGCTCTTCAGCTATGCGGGCCTCGATAATGGCCAATGACTCTCGGGTGAAGGGTCGGAACAAACTTTGTTCTTCCTCGCTGATCGAGTCCAAATCCTCGGACATTGTCTATCGAACTCCCCCCGAGTAAACTGCCTACTGAAAATTAAATTAAAATAAATTAATACCACTTCGGTGAATTGCTAATCAAATTACAATAATATTATTGGTAAAGATCATATCATAAACGTTATGAAGCTTTTAAATTTTTGTAGAATAAAAGCTTTGTAACGTTTATGATAACAGAATAAAGAGATATGGAAAAATATACCTGCTAACAGTGAATGGGCGGGTGTGTGTGGTAGGGAAAGCGCGTGCGGCAGTACGCCCTGCGCCCGCGTTCTCCCGCCGACCACCTACGGGCGGAGCGCCCTTCTGTTTCAGAAATTAAATAAATTAATATCAGTCTTAACTGTTTTATAAAACCCATCAACTTTTCTTAACTTTATTTACTTAAATGATTCAAGATTTCTCACAAAATATTTTTTTACATATTTTTCATTCAAAATGAAGTAAAAGTAACCATTGAACATAAAAATTTTGTCATCCAAATAATAAAAAAAGTAAAGGAAATTAAGAAAGCTCGAAGGAAAAAAGAAAAATCTCAAATAATGTAGAGTTAAGTCTTAAGTTTTAACAAGAAGCTTTTTCTCTTATTTTGTTATGTAGTTTGTTGTAAGTTTATCATGCTCTATGGGCGTACCCACAGTGGAGAGAGGCCCCAGCAATTACCCCACCCTGACCAAAAACTAATAAATAGTTTAGATTTCAACAAGAAAATCTTAGGTTTAGTCAAAACCCCCGTAATCTATTGTTACTATAGTGTAGATAGTGCAGGTAAATGAAAAGTTACAGTAAATAAAAATCATTTTGTATTTCTACTATTTACTGGGTTTTTACATTTAATTGTATTTGCCCCACCTATTCCAAATATTGGGTACGCCTATGCCATGGTCCACACATAAAATCACGTGATCTCAATTATGTTCACATGTAGATGTAAGAACAGGCAGACACATAACTAGTCGATTTTGTTACCAAATAATCATGTAACTATTTAATAGTGGTATTCCTTAATAATTGTATGCTACGCTTACTATATGTATCTATCATATTTTTTTGGATTATCTATTTTTAATTCGTATTCTTTTTTAAAACCTTGCCTGAAATGGAATGTTAACACGATAACTTCTAATTTACTTTATAAATTAAAAATAGTTTTAATTTAGTCATATTAGAAATGTATGTGCCCAACCTGTCGTCCTCGAGAGCAGTGTGGCCGCGGCTACTAAAGAGATGAACGTCACCACGTACTCGCTGATAGGGACAGCCAGCAAATAAGCGAGATTTTTCATGTCCGACCTGAAACAAGTACCTGTACATAACGAACAGTAATTTAGAAACGTGTAGCATACAATAGCACACTTAATGGTGTATGTAGATACTACGTAAAAAATTACGACTCGTATAACGACAACAGCGGAACTTCTAATTTATGCCAAAATGACTAGTTGACGCTTGAATCATCATTAAATTTGTTAGAACGGAATAACACAATGACCAACACTGTATAAGGTAAAATATTATTATACTTTTCACAACAACGACAAAAAAAAATGTTTTCTTTTTGTTGTGTTATGACTAATAAGTAATCAAAAGGAATGTAATTGTTTAAGGAAAGTTGCTGGTAAAGGATAAATAGTATTGTAAAGTACCTTATAGTAATGCAGGGTTTTGTCTAGAGGGCGCGCCGGGTGGTGGCCGCGTCGCGTGCAGGCCGCGCGCGCTCCTCTCTTCTACTTCGGCGCGCGCGCAACATCTGCGATATTACTTCAATTGCGCCTGCAATCAAATGTAACGCTATTCAAGTTTAAACCAATCAAAGGTCAGGTTTGTAAGAAATCTTGACTGTCATTTTATATAATTGTATATTCAAATGAACGAAATGTCACTAACGAACCTTTTTATAGTATTCTAAAAAGATTTTTCAAAAATCAAAGACAGAATACAAAAGGTAGGTTTGAAAATTATTATGAAATTATATTTATAATAATTGTGTTGATTACAATCGAAAAAAAAAAACTGACTTTAAATACATGAACCAATAATACGACGTAGGTAGACGAAAAGATAGTCCAGTCAATGCTCATTATTATCGATAACTTAAAAAGTACCAATCAGATCTCGATTAATTAAAATGAGACACCACGACAAGCATCAGCTTTCGATTTCATTTGGCGTGCTAAGCGACGTTTTTTAATAATCTTGATTGATCAGGGTAACAACTACTGAGATTTTTGTTTGTTTTTGTAAACCCTAAATATAAATAATATCCTACTGAAAAATAATCCTGATAAGAGGTTAAATATAATAAGTATTTATATATCTAATAAAATGATTATGAATATAAAAATTGTGTATCATGTTACCGGGTACGTTAAATTAATATGATGTATTGCAACTACACACATGAGTTCAAGCCATTTTTGGCGCGAACTTGTGGAGACCTATGTGCAGCAGTGGACTGCGATAGCCTGAAGTGATGATGATTGCAACTACATGTGCCTTCTGGTTTTGTTCGAATTACGAGCCTTGAAAAGCTTTACTTTCATATAAGTATACCTATTACGATGTCAACACGGATTAGTGTTACATAGTTTAAGATAACAAGGAAAACGTTTTACCTCAATATCTTAAAACCTATAAATTGTTTTATCTATAAAATAACTAATCTGAAGATTCATTTAGAATCATTTTTTGAGACACAAGTAATCTCTGCGAAAGAACGTTGGTATGTTAAATTTCACCATAAGGCAGATTCAAAAATCTAAGACTATATAGTCTATTATTTTGAAGAAAGAACATGGAACGGATGTTACAAGGCTGTAACAAGCATTTGTGTTTATTAATAGATGATAATGAGGTATAGTAAGAATCTTAGATTTGGACCATCTGGTATTTTATTTATTAAAAAAATTACCTACTACCGAGATCTTTTTCTTCTCATTTCCTTATTATATAAATAGCCTATTTATTGCCTTACAAAAAAAAAATTGCTAACTTCTAGAAAAAATTACATAGAACTGTATCTACGCCGCCTTTATAATGTTTTAATTTATTTCTTTGTGACTAAATCCGTAGAACCATACCAAATTCAAGCTTTCTATGAATTTGGAAAAAACCTTAGAGATTTTAAGGAGTCAATCTCTCGCATACATACGAGACGCAAAATTTGCGTATCAGTAAAGTCTGTATCTATATAATCTAAAATACTAAAAATCCCGATTGACATATGAAAACTACTAGCCTAAACCACTAATGGAATTTTGATAGGATATTGATTTTATACTGTAAGAGTCACTTTTAAGACCAAATTTTTCGAAATTCATCTTCTGAAGGTAATGAAATAGGGAATGAAAGCTTGTATTAAGCTTCGTTACTTTTAATTTAAAATGAGAAAAATGTAGTTTTCTATTAATATTTGTATTTTAGCATCTAAAATAATATTAAGAGGTGTGAAAGTTGGTATGAAAAGTAAATTGTTTATCATTGAGATTATTTGGAATGAAGTATGTATGCTCTTCATTTAAATCAAAGAAACATGAATTAAAGATTTTTTTTTGAATTTCACTTTTTGACGATTCAAGTAGGTATCTAATGTACAGTACCCAGCCGTAAACACATCGACCTTAGTAAAGAGAAAAACGGCTAATTTCAACTTTGTAGACTGTCAGTATTTCATATGACAGATCTAATAGTGTAAAATCTCAGGAACTCCAGACTTTTCTTATTTTTTGAAGATCAAAATACATATTATTATACATATATTATATAGCATAAAAAAATGTCATTTCCCCCTGTCTGTATGCTTAGATCTTTAAAACTACGTAACGATTTTTGATGCGGTTTTCTTTAGTAGTGATTCCAGAGGAAGGTTTCTAATGTGATGTCGTAAATAAACACATTGTTTTGCGCTTACATTGCAAATATTTATTTTATATTTAATATCAGCATTGCACCTATGTGAAGCTGGGCCTGTGGGTCGCTAGTATACAATAAAGTACTGTTATATTAGCTGCTTTATGTACGTGAAATTGTATCAACTAACTATTTTACATTACTTATTATATTTATAGAATATTGTAAAAAAATATGACATTCATACTGCAGACACCTTCTGTCGGCAGTATTTATTGCCAAACACTAATGAGATTATATTTTAAAATCCGTACCAAATATTTTAGCAACTTATTATACTACTATATTGTATATATTTTGTCAATCCGAAAATAAGGAAGGTCTGGGGTGTGGGATCCTGGACTATAGAGCGCTACAAAGTGGAAATTAGCCGATTATATCTTTCATCATTCATCATCATCATTACAGCCTATACAGTCCACTGCTGGACATAGGCCTCCACAAGTTTACGTCAAAAATAACGTGAACTCATGTGTTTTGCCCATAGTCACCACGCTGGGCAGGCGGGTTGGTGACCGCAGTACTGGCTTTGTCGCACCAAAGACGCTGCTGCCCGTCTTCGGCCTGTGTATTTCAAAGCCAGCAGTTGGATGGTTATCCCGCCATCGGTCGGCTTCTTAAGTTCCAAGATGGTTGTGGAACCTTGTTATCCCTTAGTCGCCTCTTACGACACCCACTTACCACCATTATATCTTTAAAAAGCCGGTATTTTTTTTTAGTCGGGTACTGTAATTTGTTATTTTCATTATAATATGACGTATTCTATTCTGTAAATAATGCATGGTTCCTATACCATAAAGTATAGAGTATCAACAAAATTTCCTAACAAATGGGGTCCTGGGCATATGACATGATCCAAAACACATCCAACATATCCAACACAAGGTTTTAAGTTAACATTAATTAATTAATTAATTTATTTATTTATAACATCACTAATATACTGTACACTATTGCTACATAAAATATAATAATACGCAAAAAACGCAGCCCATTGGCTTTTCTATGCTGCGTGACATTGACGAAATCGCCAGTACTTCCCTGCTACAATTGAAAGCCTTTAAATGCAAGAACTCATTCAACTCAGCCAATTAAAAAAACATAATAAGCGTTACATTTATATATTTTAGAAACATTACTCTCGGACTCGGATACAGTTTGAATTACAAAAGCCTGTCATTTTTTTTTCAGTGATCCAACGTCGAAAAAAAAATTATTACTCGCACAAACAAATAGCAATATTTTTAATATTCCAAAAAAAAGAAAAACATAAACAATAATTATTCGAAGATAATAATTATTCAAATAAGTTTTACGTGGTATATTTATATCAATTCATTATTTTTTGTATATAAGGTAATGAGTTAATCCGAAGTATTTATTACCAATGAGAAACTTCTCTGTATTAACATATATTTATTCTTTGTTTTCATCGAATACAACTGGAAATAATAAACAACTATAACATTTAAAAGAAAGCCTTTAAAACTGTGATATAAATATGCAATGAGTTATTTTTTACATTTAATTTTATATAAATACACATTTAGAAATGTCGAAATCTTTATATTAATCCTATTATTTATTATATTTGCCTTTTCTCTTTTTTATTATTTACGAGGACATTTAATTATTGAAAATCGGAGAAAGTTCAAGGATTATCAATAGTTTTTATCACAAATACTTTTAATAGATACCGCATTGGCAAACATATACGTACAAACAATTTTACGACAAATATGAAAAAAAGAAAATCGTGGGACTGTATAGTTCGACCAGTCCCTGCTTTTTGATTCGGATCCCAAAATTTTGGAACATTCACGGATCGTGGGATATAAGTTAGTAAAGAATGTCTAGGAGACAATATTTTTCCCGCGTAATGACAGTTGTGCTAGCGGTTGTCTTCGGTATCGTCGGGAAGGTTGAAACACAACAACAATTTATTTACCATATGAAATAAAATATATAAACAAGGTGAACCAGAACTCGTGGGAGGAGGAGGGGCGGTCGGCAACCCGCTTGCAATACTTATGATGCTGTGATTGGTCTATAAACTCACGGTGATCGCTTATCACTACGTGAGCCGTAAGCTTACTTTCCGACCTTGTCGTGTAAAAAAAAATTAAAGTATCTGTAAGTGTAGTGTGTCCTTAGTAATCTGTGAACTGTCTGTTGTGTACTTAAGAAACCTCAGCTCAGATTAGAAATACGTTTTTGCGTTGCTTATAAGGAAGCTGTATAAAAAATCACGTCACAGCTCAGTTACCTCACCATTACGTGACTGAAACTGAGAATGTCATTTAATTATATTAAACAGAAAGTAAGAGAGAATTCCAATAAGGACTGATATTATTTGTATGGTACACTTTTTTATATAGGTATAGGCCGGCAAACAAGCATTTATATTATTTTAAGTGTGTGAAGTTTGAAAAGCCTTATTAGGAACCGGCCTTTTTTAGTCGAATCTACTTAGTAGGTATCAATTTACAACACATAACTCTACGATATATTAAAAATAAGTATGTTTTAGTAAATACTATGTATAATAGGTACATAGTCTTGCTCTAAATATTGTTACAAGGAAAAAAACATTTTTTCTATTGCACGTAACATTTATTACTATTACAGTGTGCTAATTTAATAAATTAATATAAAATCATAAAAATATATCGCTTATTCAAAGTGATCTCCATTGGCTGCAATACAATACTTCAAACGTTGGGGCCAGTTATTGATAGAAGCACGCACTCTTTCCATGGGAAAATTCTTTACTGCTAATCGCGTGTATTGTTTTAGGGACTCCAAATTACTCGTATCATGGCATTTAGAACAAGCCACTCTATAACTGACCATAAATCATAATCTAGCGGGTTAAGATCGGGACTAGATAATGGCCAGTCTTCAGCTCTGATGAAGTCCGGAAAGTTGGTTTGTAACCTAGATTGGATGGATCGAGCTTCATGACGCGGTGCCTAGTCTTGCTGAAAGGACCATTCTTGGTTATTGAACATGGTGTTGTTAAGGGGCTTAACTACCTTTTCAAGAATGTGCGTACACTTGTGCCGAAGTTTTAATACCTTTTTTACAAAAATATAGCAATCACTTCCTTATAGCTAACACCCCACCAAACCATCACTGAAGTCAGATAATGCCCACGTTGTACTCTGTTGACTAATTGGGAAGCTTCCTTACAGTTTAAGTAACATTTTGATTGTTAAAATATTGCTTAGTTGTAAAAAAATATATATTTTTATTTATTTATTACTTCTTGCATAAACACTTGTACGTAGTAAAAAAAAAAAAGAAAAAAACAGCAGTACAGAAATAAAATTAAACAAAAACTAGTTACAATGACAGCATGCAAAGGCGGTCTTATTGCTTTAAGCAATCTCTTCCAGACAACCCCAGATCAACCTCCAATTTTTTCATCCGTAAACAAAATTTTTCTGTAACCTCCCTTTGCGTACCGCTTAAGTAGTTGTTTTGATTTTACCATCCTATTCTTTTTCAAATTATCAGTCAAGGATGACCATTGCGTCTCTTAGATGCCCAAAATTTCGGTAATTTCGCAGGTGCCACAATAAAGTGATCATGATAAAGAGAAAAGATTTGATTGTTTGTTTGTTTACATGGAACAGGCTCCGAAACTACTAAACCTTCTTGAAATTTTTTTTCACTGTTGAGAAGCTACATTATCCACAGGTGACATAGGCTATATTATATTTCCAAAAAAGTTAGGGAAAAAATTATTTTGAAATTTTTGTTAAATACCCGTGCGATGCCATGGCGGGATGATAGTAATACTATAAATTGGCTATTTAATCGTTATAAACATATAAGTTGAAGTTTTCTATGTATTTTGTTTATGATACTGCCCATCAGATTGCTGTGGCAATGAGTAGACGTTAAACACTGTCGGTTCTGGTATGTATTACCTATGTATGTCACTGGGTTGATACGTATATTGTTGCTAGTAAACTGCAGGCTGTCACATTGAGAACTGGCACAAATCTTACTTCTTTTATATTAATTATTCTTTTCACCACGGTCAACCTCGGTCTTCCTCGGATTCACTCGGGTCTTTTTTCGTTTTTTTATTAAATGAGTAACAAATAAACTGTTACTAATAACATTAAAAACTATGCAGGTTTAATAGTGTTTAGTTAAAATGGATATAATATACACGATGGCAGTTACACGTGTACACACCTTTTTTTTAGTAGAGAAGTTCTGTTAAATTTTACGGTTTGCAATAGTTATATTCACTGTAAAGTAGCGATAACAGTTTTAATTTTTTTTAATACACAACCAGTAAAAAAAAGTATTGTAATATCAAGAATAAATTAAGAAATTAAAAGAACTTTATTTGAAGATTATTAATTGACCTACAATTTCATAAGACTCATTGACCTTTCAAAATATTCGAGGAAAAAACGATTTTCATAACCTTCAGTATCCCGCAACGCCAGCACGATATCGATGAGGACTTTATAGTCGTTAAAATAACCTAAAATTTTGTACTAGATGACCCGGTGAACTTCGTATCACCTACATACATTTGGGAAAAATAACACAAAAGATTTTCTAACGCAACTACAAATATTTGACAACCAAGTGACAATTTTTTATTTCTAAAAAGACATCAAATGTTTATCCTATATATATCATCTCCTTTGCCCTAAGGTTGCCTGGAAGAGATTACTTTTAAGCAATAAGGCCGCCTTTGTACATTTTTCTACTAATTATTGTAAATGTTGCTTGTTGGAACGAAGTTCCTTACGGCAGGCTCGATATTTGGCTGGGCGACCGAACTGAAAAAAATGTGAAAAATAACGTAAAAGTGACGCAATATCAGTCACACGACTGTATAATATGACGTTTGTAAAACTAAAATATTACTAGTAAACTTTTTTTAAATTATTTATGTAATTTTATACTATCAACAAAAATAAAGACATGTTTTTTTATTTCACTTAATAGTTTGAATTATTATTATTATTATTATTATTATTTTGTTTGATTTATTTTATATAAAAAAATACTAAATTTCCTAAATATTAAATTAAAATTATTATTTTATTTCTTGTTTCATGTACAATAAAGTGTAAATAAACTTTTGTTTTTAGTATTGTTCGTTACTTATTATTTTTATATTTATCACTGTTTAAACCATCCCTTAACTCCCATAAATATTTCACAATCAAAATCATGCAAATCAGTTCAGCCATGAGTTTTAGCGAGACAAACGAACAGCTATTGATTTAAAAAATGATATATATATATATATATATATATATATATATATACATATATATATATATATATATATATATAACATATATATATATATATATACATATATATATATATATATATATACATATATATATATATATATATATATATATATATATATATATATATATATATATATATATATATATATATATATATATATATATGTATATATATATATAGGTAAATTACTTTTTTTGTATAACTAATAACACCATTACACGTAATTACGTCGTTTAAGTAATGAATGGATTATCTAACTTTGTTTTATTGTATTCATTCTACATTCACGTATTTGATGTTTGGATACATTTACATAACTTTAAAGTTTAATAAATAGAGATATTGTAATACTTCTGAAGATATCCATAGTAAATTAGACATACTTATATAGACAAAGTGATAGATGCACTTATGCACATAAGTAGGTATATTATAAGTATATTCATAACAAAGGCAAACAATCTTTCTGTAAATATTTATTATTATTTACACATTTAAATCAACCGATAAAACAAAAAATGCTAATAAACATTTTTGTGAACCAAATGACGACTGCTATTCGCACAAATGGAAACTCAATATTCCAACGATTCAACGTCCTCACGAATAATCATTATTATGTAAAACATGACAATAATGAAAAAGTCACTTTATATATTATGTAAATTCTTGTATTTTTGGTGTCTTAAGACTACATTAATTATACATTTCATTGAGCAATGCTGGCGGCAACAAGTCTCGCATTTTTCGGTTATAGTATGAGATCCGAACTAGACACAAACTTTACCCGTCTGCTACGGATGAAAACTATTTTACATTTATTTTAGTATATAAGAAAAATAATTGCGAAAGCAAATGGGTGAAGATCAAGTCTTGTTCGAATCTTAGACTATTATAAATTACTCTTGAAGTTTTGCCGAATTAGGTTTTTGACAGGTAGGTAATTCTATCGTTTTAAGACTTCAAACCTAAATTTTTATAATTGTGTTTGCAGGCAAACTACGAAAAACCGACTTCAATTATATCGACAAGTATACAACATAGATAGATGAAAAAATAGTCAAGTAAATACGCATTATTAAAGATTACTCCATGATAAACATCGGCTTTCGATTAAATTAAAAATCATCAAAATCAGTACACCCAGTAAAAAGCTAAGCGGATTTTCGAGAGTTTCACTCGATTTCTCTGGGACTGGTACCAAACTAGGGATGTCTCCTTTCCAACAAAAAAGAATTATCAAAATCGGTTCACAAACGACGGAGTTATCCCCGAACATACATAATATATATACATATACGGTCGAATTGAGTAACCTCCTCCTATTTTGAAGTCGGTTAAAAATAAGCGGACTTGTTGTAAATTACTTTGCAAAAATAGGTGGTGTAATAAAAATATCATTATGAAAAAGAGGAACAGTTAGTGTTTATTAAAAATTAAAGAACGCTCACGAGCGTGCTTACTACGACATACATAGAGTAGTAACGAAGAACTAGGTCACGGGGAGCTAAAAGCCCTACTTTATGTCTGCCTGAGAATATGATCATACATTAATTTATCTTTTACTTTATCACTGAAAGTATAAGGTCAATATTTTTTGTACCAATTTTCGATTTAAGGCAATAGAAATAATGAGACAGTGTTTGCTCGCAAACGAAAAAAACCGACTTCAATTACATCGAAGTTATCCCCGAACATACATTTGAAAAAATAATATTCTTTATTGCACACCATTAAAAGATACAAACAAAAGTAGTGCATTTAGAGGAAGATGTACAAAGGCGGTCTTATCGCTAAAAGAGCGATTTCTTCCCGACAACCTTTGGGTATAGAACAGGGAAAAGCCGTTAGGAAGTGTACAAATAATTCTTATAGAAATTAGACTACATTACAATAGAATATAAAATTATACATATATACATACATATCCATGCAAACTTACATACACTCACATATAAACATATATATATATATATACAATTCATACATATATCATCCAGAGGTGAAAAGATAATCATGGCGAATTTTAGCGACAAATAGTGAGCCTTAAGATACTTTTTGAAGCTGAAGAGTGATTGAGCTTGTCTTATAGAGAGAGGAAGAGAATCCCAGAGCTTAACAGTTGTTACGGAGAAGGAGTTGGCGTAGAACGAAGAAGTGTGATGTGAAATCTTAAAAACCAGATTTGAGTTAGATCAAAGAGACCGATCATGGGTGTCGCAAAGAAACGCAAAGCGTTCTTTGACGTAGTGAGGTGTGTCAGGATGGAATAATACACAATATAACAACGACAGGATATGAGTATTCCTGCGAAGATGGATTGGGAGTCACTTGAGTTGCTTACGAAAGTTGTCAAAACATGGTCATATTTGCGGAGAGCAAATATGAATCATATGCAAAGATTCTGGAGGCGATCAAGCTTATTCAATTGTTCCTCATTGAGGTCAAGATAACAGGTATCAGCATAGTCAATAATTGGTAGAAGGAGTGACTGTGCTAACGCAATTTTAGTGGGCAGTGGAAGGAAATATTGAAGCCTTTGATGTGATCCGACGGCTGCGAATAGTTTGCGGCTCAACTCTAAGATACCCAAGATGGCTATCGAAAATGAATCCGAGATTTTTTACCTTGTCCCTGTAACTAATAATGGAATTATTAAAAATGACAGATGGTATGTCTAACCAATCTATTCGTCCCACTAGTTTTGGACTACCAATAATAGTCACTTGACACTGATGGAATGATGAAATATATATATTTCATAATATATTTCATATATATATATATACGGTCGAATTGAGTAACCTCCTCCTTTTTTGAAGTTGGTTAAAAGGACTTGTATTTGTGCTCAATTGTTATAGATTTAGATCTACAAATAGGCATATATTGTAAAGTACAAAAAATAGGCATGTCAAAATAATATAATAAAGTTTATTAGAAAAAAAATACACATCAAAATAATATTTTCGACATTAATATTTTAAAAAAATAATTAGTAGTAAATAAAAGTGCTTTATTAAAATCAAGGATCTTATCGATTGCTCATAGCAATTCTAATGAGATTTTTAAGTCTCTCTAAGACGCCTTATGTCAGCAATCTAAAGTGTTTTAATCTAAACGTTATGAAATATTATTTTGCCACGTGACATTGGCGAAATCAACTGTGCCCCCTGGCACAACTGAAAGCCATTAAGCCCAACAATAATAATATTATTTCGGTTACTGGGATTACTTTTGTCTATTTTCTATATTCGAATGACGTGTGGGAGTAATATGAATTTATGCATGCTTAAGATAGGTCGTTATTTTATAATATACTAGCTGTACCCTGTACACGTTGCTACGCTCCATTTTTTTGGTCGTACCAACTCAGAAACCTTTGTGGGCTCATGCACAACACTTTGAAACACATCATGACGGAATCAAATGCATAGTTTACGATTTTATAAGGAAATCGCTTCTAATTGGCGAACAAAAGGCATGAACTCATTTTTGACTTTGAAGTGAGCGAGCCAGGCTGCTGAAAAGTGAAAGTGAAGCTGAAAATGTGCTGTAGGAAGCAATTGAATGGGGTCTGAAGACAGACTACTTAAAATCTAAAAGACGCATATTTGGTGGTTCCCAAAATCGAAAGAATCTTATTCAGCTTAGCTATGTCGAATATAAATACTTATAATCGATATTGCTTGCGTCACTGATGTGGAACTATACAAAAGCTAATGACTTGATTCTATATAAAGCATTCAGTATGTGAGTTTGTTTCATCTAAATAATGTTTTAACGTGGCCGTGGTCATTTCAATGGAAAAATCATTTTATGAGACAAAGTCGCTTTTTTCTTCTTATCGCATTTTAAACATAGCATTCGATTTTTTTTGTACTCAACTTCGACGTCAAGATCTATGATATGAGCATTTGTTTTCAACTTAGTCTTGTGTGGCATTTTAATTAAGGCGCTGAATTTTAATATAATGTATAAATCACGCGCCAGCCTGCATTGGAGCAGCGTGGTGGATTAAGTTCTGATCCTTCTTCTACAGGCAGTAGACGCCTATACCCAGCAGTGGGATATTACAGGCTGAAGGGTACAAATCAACGTTTTATTTCGATTGTGCGCGGATAAAATGCTGCACAAATGAGGTGCTGTACTAATGAAAGTCATAAGCTAAACGGAAAATTTTAATATTTGATGCATGGTGCTTTATTTTCATACATCTTATAAGACTAGGCAAGGCAGCTTCCTATATCCGGGGCGATGTGGCAAATACTAGCGCGACCCCATCTCGCTGCATTCAGGTGGTCTGCTCACACGTGGTGGTTTTTGGTCAGTAAAAGACATAACCTCTTTGGCGCCGTCATAACCTCGCCGGAGTGGTATAGTGTATGAGGATTTTACCCACGTAAAAAAAGGCAACGTCCTGCATTCAAGTTTGTTATACTCCTTTCAGACTAACTAAATTCTTAAATATAACGATAATTATCAAATGAACTCATAACAAAGCCAAAACCGTTTGAACAAAAATAATACTGTTTTAAAAAAAATTATACTTTAGCTCATCGTCATCTAAATGGAGACAAAATGTATTGTAATGTATTTCTATTGTAGAATTAACAAACATACGAATGAAGCCGTTGCAACGTAGGTCGTGAGTGTCCGCAATTGCTGATAGCCAACGCGCATGCGTAGACCGTCCTTAGCCTCTAGCTATGTAATGTGTGTTTATGTAACATCTTCGAAGGATACTTACAAAAGTTAAGGATTGTAACATAGATGTTGTATTAAATTTAGCCTTTATTTTTAAAGAGACCTCAAAAATATGAACCAAGAAAAAATATTAAGATACGTGTGTGATTATTATAAACCACCTAGAGGCCTTTATCATCATCTTCACTCATTCATTCACTCACGAGCTATATGAAACTGTGTAGAATAAAGATAATGTTTTTGTGTGAGTGACTTTGATTACAGGATTCATAGGTAGTAGATAAAGTTACTACAAGGTACATAAACATATAGTATACAATGAAATACAATACCGAGAAAGGACTATGATCAGCTCAATTATCTGGATCTTGTATAAGTAATAATATTAGACAAAAAAAAAAAATTGCCGTCAAACGATATTAATATGTAACAATATTATCGATTGGTTTAACATATTTTTCATGTAAAACATTCAACACAAGAGTTTCGAGCTTTTAAAGTTTTGGCAAAACATCAAGTATCTGCTTGAAGAATGGACTACGGTTGCACTAATAAAAATTTAAGCAGTTATAAAAGTCATAGAAATTGTAAACTTATAGAAAATTCTCGAATGTCTTGTCTCAAACCACATATAACTATAAATATAAATAAGTAAGCACGGGTGTTGGTGTGTGTGGTTTTTGTTAAGTTAAGCAGTAACAAAAATGTCTCTTTCATTAATTAAATGCTATCAAAGTGTTACTTTTAATATTGGCTGTTCAGATAATAGCCTTATTGACTTATGAAAAAAAAATATATTAATTTAAAAAAAAGCTGACGGTTAATGGTAAAACAAAATTTTATACAGTAGTATTAAAATGTTCTAGTAAGGACAAACTTGAAAACTCAACAGTTAAAAATACATGAAGAAGGAACTGACTTAACAACATCTAACTTATTTATAATACCATCAACTTTGTTATCATAACATCTAACTTATTCTGAAGAAATTGCATTTTCATAAAATAAAATTAGTAGATTCATTTTATTTGGCTTTATATTTATTCCTGCTCATTATCAATAAACATTCAAGTAAATTTGCTTCCAGGGAGAGCCAAGTTCTTCCAGACAGGCCGGCGTCAAATGTCTAGAGCGACCAGACGTCGAGAGAAGTACATTATTTTATCTTAACGGTGTACTATTGTTAGAAACTACTTTACTTTTTATAAATATTTATTTTAGAGAGAGTTTAGTAAGTAGATAATAAATGACCTCATTGGGAATTGCATATCGAGTTATGTATTTACTGTCCGCAAAAGTAATTACTGTTTTGTACATTAATCCTTTGTCTCAAGTTCTTTGATATAAATAGAACAAATACTGCTATAAACATAAATCATTGTTAAGAGAGTTGCAGACATTAAACCCGCATGACCCTTGATAGCCATTCAACAGATTTTAGTACAAAGTAAATAGAATACAATCTGGTTAAATGATGGTTTTCACTTTTGACGTACTTTTATGAGTGGTTGAGTTTACCTGAAAAAAAATACCGGCCAAGTGCGAGATGGACTCGTGCACCGAGGGTTCCGTACAAACAAAATTATTAAAAATATTTTGATTATATGATGAAACTAAAAATTTAAGCTTTTCGAAATTTTTCCTTTATCTTGCTGCTTCGCACCAAATTTCAAGATTGTGTCAAGTGTTGATGTACCCTGTAGGTTTTGATTCCTTTGCGAGTATCGAAAATTTGCATCATAAACGGCTGTATCTTTTGATTGCATTGGTTTAGAAGTTTAATTTTTTAACAGCTCCAAAGGACAGTGGATAGTCTCCAAGGGATGGTATTTGATATAAATTTCAGCTTGATACCTCCACGCGTTTCAGAGAAAAAGGGTCTTAACACACAGACGAAAAACAAAGTGATCCTATAAGGGTTCCGTTTTTTCTTTTTGAGGTATAGAACCCTAAAATTGAGTGAATACAATATTCTTAAATCGACGTGTAAAATTTGTAAAATGTGATTTTTCAATGCATTATGTTTTTTTAACCGACTTCCAAAAAAAGAGGAGGTTCTCAATTCGACTGTATGTTTTTTTTTTATGTATGTTACATCAGAACTTTTGACCGGGTGGACCGATTTCGACAAATTTTGTTTTAATCGAAAGGTGGTGTGTGCCAATTGGTCCCATTTAAATTTATTTGAGATCTAACAACTACTTTTTGAGTTATATCTAATAATGCGTTTTTACTTGTCGCTTTTATCGTCGACCTACGTTGTATTATACCGCATAACTTTCTACTGGATACACCGATTTGAATAATTCTTTTTTTGTTAGAAAGGGGATATCCCTAGTTTAGTACCATGATAAGGAAACCAGGATCTGATGATGGGATCCCAGAGAAATCGAGGGAAACTCTCGAAAATCCGTAATAACTTTTTACTGGGTGTACCGATTTTGATAATTTTTAATTTAATCGAAAGCTGATGTTTATCATGTGGTCACATATAAATTTTATCGAGATCTGATGACTACTTTTTGAGTAATCTTTGATAACGCGTAGTTGCTTGACTATTTTGTCGTGGATCTACGTTATATTACTTGTCGATGTAATTGAAGTCGGTTTTTTTTCGTTTGTCTGCAAACACAATTATTATAAAGAAATACTTACTTTTTCTTCCATTTTATTTGTAATACACGAGTCTTCGTTTTTTTTAAATAACCAATTTATATTAAACTTTCTTGAAAATTAACAGCTTACTATCTAAATTCAATATTAATAAAGGGATTTTTATTTCTAAACGTTATGAAAGTAATTTACTAATGGATTTTATATTGAATTATTTAATGATTATACGTCTTATTTCTTTACGTTCAGTTTTAACGCCTTTCAACTTATAGGTAGAGGGTTGAAGTATTAACCCTAAAGCTTGTTACACTGTAACTTCTCATCCGCATTATGGAAATTAACACGCTTAACACACGCTTGCATATAATACGATTCATAAGATATTGGAAATTGCTTCTAAGTTATTTTACAGGATTATTAAGTCGTACAATTATTCTTTGCCATTAAACAACAAGTTTTGTTCTTAAGACTTATGAATAAATGTGTTAACTATAGTGTACGTTCTTGTTACTAATTACAAGAAAATTACAAAGTAAAGTACTATAAAAAATCTACTAGTACAGAACTTACGTTTACAAACACATTATTATGTGGACATTTTTTATCAAAAAGCCCAGTTAAATGTACGATTAACAGAACTAGGAATTTATAAGGGCTATGGAATATTCACGCTTCGACGTGAATCTAAATCGCAGATAAAATTGCCCGTCTCGTCAAATTTGTTAAATTAATACAACAATAACAAGAAAATTATAATAACACTCCGAAGAAAGACGGTATACGTGTATCCAATTTTTTTATCCTTGTTTTTTTTAACCATGATCATATGTAAATAATCAGTATAAAAAATACTTCCCGCATATTTGTAAGAACTTAAGAACGGTTCCATCATGCGAGATTTGTAAAAGAATCAGAGCGTAAACTAAGAAATTGAAATGGTATTTTTTTATGTAGCTATTACGATGAAATATGATTTTCCATTCTTCTATGATCCTTATCAATAAATTTCATTTTCAATAAAATTGGACGAATAGCTACTTGAAAATAAATCGATATTTCATCACATCATCATCATCATCACTTCATCATCAGCATCACTTCAGCCTATTGCAGTCCACTGCTGGACAAAGACCTCCACAAGTTCGCACCAAAAGTGGCGTGAACTCATGTGTGTTGCCCACAGTCGCCACGCTGGGCAGGCGAGTTGGTGACCGCAGGGCTGACTTTGTCACACCGAAGACTCTGCTGCCCGTCTTCGGCTTGTGTATTTCAAAGCCAGCAGTTGGATGGTTATTCCGCCATCGGTTCGCTTTTTAAGTTCCAAGGTGGTAGTGGAACTGTGTCTTAAGTCGCCTCTTACGACAGCCACGGGCAAAGAGGGCTGGCTATTTTCTTTACTGCCATTTTAATACACTAGCACAAACCATTTGAAAATCATTTTTCAAATGATAACGACGTAATATTACAATTTAGTATTGAGAAAATATTTTATTGCTTAATTACAATAAAATGATAGGAATAAGTATAAAAATACATTTATTTGCAATATGTTTTATAAATAAGTATCACATAATAAATTCATACGCAGTGGTTCTTGTCAAGTGTTTCACAATACGGAGAAGTGCCATTCGTAACAAACAAAATGCTGTTTATTCGAGTTTGGCAACATTTTTCAGGCGCAAAATTAATGACGTCGTAAAAAATTTCTGTAAAACATTCTTATGCGTCTGAATTATTTTTATGTATCTTCTCATTAGCGTTTTAAGAAGGTTCGTTACAAATTTTATTTGCTACCCGAATGCGTTAAGTTTGAAATGTCACTATTGAGAAAAATAATATTTACAAGATTAAAAAAAGGAAACGCTTTTGCGCTTTAAAAGAAAAACTCATAGTACAACTATTTTAAGTCTTCAACAATTCACATTTAATTGTTTGCTCTCAAAGATATTCAATATTAAACTAACCCCTAACATCTGTTACTGCAACCATTTTCTTTATCAGTCCGCTCTACAATTTACAAACTATCCGTTTTGGATCTTGACACTCGGAGTTTCTCATTTTCAGACATCCCTGTCACGGAGAGAAATTTCAAGGAATGTTCTTTTATTTCTTGACGATAAAAGATAGAATTTAAATATATCTATTTCCTTCTTTTGTATAAATTGACAGGGATGAGTAAAAATATTTGTATTTTCCAAATATATTTGCACTACAAAGACAAATTAAGCTTCTAACTAAACGTACCTAAATGAAGGTGAAGAGATTATTTTTATTATTTATCAGATTTTTTAAGTCTAATAAATATTAAAACGACATATAATTCTTTTGAACAGACGCAACGACCTTTAATATCAGCTATCACTAAACCCTGACATATAGAATAACATATAGAATATTATAAGCGCTATGGGAACGTTGCGCATAACAACGTATTAGATTCGTGTACATTCGGATAAGATAGTGCTAGTTGATGTATTTCTTGTAATTCTCGCGGATACTTGAAATGGCGTCATTTTTTTAAAGCCTAAAAAGCCTAAGCCTAGTTGTAGTTACCTTACATAAAACTCTTTTGATATTATTTAAAAGTATGAAATTAGATTTGAAAAAAAAATATTTAGTAAAGTAAGTTTAAGTATAATAAATTATGTGAAAATAACTTTATCAAAAATTATTTTGAGAGTTATTACAAGTAGAAAGTCCAATTCAATAAACAATGTAGTCACATTGTCAAGGTGGTCAATATTTAACGTCATCTGTATTAATTAACAGAGAAAAGCTTAAATAAATCAAAAGCTACACTGAAATGGTACGAAAACATCATATATTTTATGAATTATTAAATACTCATACATTGGCGCAGCGGTCACAGTACTGGCTATTGCGCTAGCGATCGGCGGTTCGATCCCCACACATGACCGACATTTGTATTGGTCATATAGATGTTTATAGTGATCTGGCCGTTTGTACTTGTGTATTGTGTCTCTCCGGACCCCCGACACTGGAGAAAATCCTATCGGGGGCTGTTAGTGGGAAGCGTTTATGTTTATTTTACGGTGTGGCTTATTTTAACCTACGACGCTAACATCAACTTACAAAAAATGTGGTAAGTATAGTTTATAAAACGTTCTATAATTAGCTTCATTTATATTTAAAATAAAAGCTATTAATTGAATGTTTTACATATACACATATACTGTAAAATTAAATCCGACTAAAACAGCTCCATTTTATTCGCAACATGAAGTGAGTTAAATATCATTCGATAATCAAATATTTACATTTCATTTAACGTAAACTATTTCATACTTAAACGACTTAAAACATTAGTTCCCCCAACAGATAATTAAAAGAAGAACCAGGCCATTAAAATCAGTTAACGAGAGCATGTTTTGAACACTTGAGCACGGCCGCTCTCATTTTCATTGAAAAGTAAAAACTGTAATTTAGCGCCAACTGAAATAAGAGAAATTTTAATATTAAAATGGTTCTAGACGCGTTCTTGATAAAACATTTTGAAATATTAAAAGTGCGCTACATTATCAATGGAAAAAAACGACACTATGATATTTCGCAATAAACAGACTACGTTCTTTCATAACACTAGAATTATTTTTATTGAATACTGGATAGATTAAATTCGTAATTAATAAATACTTTGACCAATAAATAATTTATAGTTTCATATGAATAATAAGATGTTGTTAGTTTAATACAATCTTTTTTTATATAAATGTTATATAATAATTTCACGAACTACCAAAAAAAAAACACAAAGTGCAAGACGACTTCTCGCACTGAGTGTTATGACGACAAATATAATTAACAAAATAATATACATATGGTCGAAAAATGACAGCACTAGTTAAAAGATTTTTCCATACATTTTAATGCAAATCGCTGTACACAAAAAATCACACTTTTAAAATAACATTTCTATACGTTTTTCTAAATCTACATTTGAAAAGCTGACAAGTCGTGACATCTAACCAAGCGTCTCGCTATTTCGATATTAATGTTTTTGTAACACGAACGTTTTATTTGTTTTCTTACACATACATATTTTTATTTCATGTTCTGTTTTTGGCAGTCACATGAGTTTTCAAATCTTCAATAAGGTACTACCAAATGTATAAGGTTAGAACTACCACAACCTCGAGCTACATCTGGCGCTATATCCTCGTGAGTAATGTAATCTAACAATCCCTGAAAGACTTTAAGATCTCATTGAAATGTTCCATTCGGTAGACAATAAAGTCGCTATAATTTTTCATAGATCAGAACACATCAAATTCTATACTCGTATGAATTCTTTGAAGTAAGAGTCACAAAAAGGTTACATAGAGGAGAGAGAGATAGAAAGTTGTTACACAGTCTCTCCTTTCCCTACTTAGTTAGTATTTAATCCTGGGCTTGTAACCAAATTATTTAACCCTCAATTCTTAATCAATTAAAGGTTAGTGAAATGCAATGATTTTTGAGGTGTCTTCAAAAACGATCTCAACAACCTCATCGAGGTGTGCCAATATCAGGACGTAAACTTTTATGACCTTTAACGAATACCTTTTGGTAAAAATAAGGTATCCAACTTAGGCGCGAGGTACTTTTGAACAATGAAAACGACATCACTACGAGACTAGCCATTCCGGTGATGAAGCGAGTTACCGGATTAAAGTATTATGAACTTTCTCTCTATCTTAGATGTTCTAAAAGTCTTATAACATGACAGTGTAACTTTCTTAATATTTCTCTCTGTTTAAGTCTTCTCATTGATGCTTAAGTTAAGTTTACTTTATATGTTGCCAAGTTAAATAGTGGTGGCATTGGCAGCAGAATATCTGCTTGGGATTTATAGTTTGTACGTACACAATATCTTTTTATTGTTTAAACGGAACCAATTAAAAACTATGCAATTAACCCTCGAAATTTATAACGACAACTGCTATAATATCTAATCTCTTCTTACATTTCCAATTTCATTAAACTTTAATTGGTACTAACTCGATTGTCATAGCCTACAAAATGACATCAAAGCGTAATTAATGAAAATACCAAAGTCAACACGGTTACAATTACAAATGAGAACTTGAATACACATGCATATTAATTCAAACTAGCGACTGGGTAAAAGGTACGAGAACTACTTGACTCGAGTCTAAATGTACAGCTTACATTGTTGAAACTTTGAACAAACCGCTTTTAAACTTAAATACAGTACGTTTAAATATGTACTCTGTGTCAAAAGTGGTCATTTCAATATGAGACCGCTTTGAATGGCTATACAAGTAACATTTTTCCGATATTACACATTAATGACCTATAAGTTGTGACTAGTTCTACTGTAGCGCCTAGTTAAATAGAGCTTAAACGAATGGTACAAAGCGGTTGGCATTTACCGCTGTTGCAGTTTCGCAGGGTTCGTCCCGATCGAGCCGATCGATCCCCGACCCGGTCAACGGTAGATAACCTGATGCATGACCCCAGTATTTGCGGGTTCACTTTACGCTCGATAACGCTTTCTGGACAGGAAACTTAGTCATTCCGCTTATTATCGTAAGTGATGGGAACGGTCGGTATCATATAATATACTGTTATATAACAGTCTGTGTAGTTTTTGTTTATTTTTACGTGACTAAGTAGGTAGGTAGGTAGGGAGGTTGTAACGGAAAGATAATTATGCATCTACTCTACTGTTATTATTCGTATCAGCTCTTACAAAATTAGTAAAATTTATTTTTATTACGTCTATGTGTAGAAGTAGTCAGAGATATAGGAAACACATGATATTAACTGTCTATTTCAATTCGTGACAATTTTTATGAGTCCTTTAATGAAAATTGCATGAATCGTGGAGAAATGTCGCTGAACTCTCTATGTACCTGTTTTTATTTTAATTTGTGCGTCAAAAGAACGCTGCATTCCTAATGAAGAGTCCTTTTTCCTTTGCCGTATAAAAACAATTTTAATTGGTATTGTAGGAGTGATTTTCTGAAAACATTTAACAATAGGAGATCTGAACTAGAGACGAACTTCACCCTTCTGTTTAATGGATGAAAACTATTTTATACATAAGTTTATACACATATTGGTACTAACTACTTTCACCCACATACTTAATATTTAAATCTTACATCAAAATGAGCACTATTGCATTGCGAATACGATAGCTCAGGAGGTCAGGGTTGTCTGCTAAAAATTTGGTTTGAATGGCGACTGTCGAATATTATATAGCCTGGCCAGGAATTTTGTAGCCAACTCTTTTGCTATATTTCTTTAACATTCTAAAGTAGATATAAAATAATTTTTATCCATTAAGCAGATGGGCGAAGATCATATCTACTTAGTTCGGATTCTAGGTTTGATCATTGGCCTTAGTCCGTCTATTGCAGACGATTTAGACAGTGTCAGAGAGACATTGTGTCGCCTAGGACACTCTTCAGGAAGCACAGAGTTGCCTAAGCTCTGCGCCACCCTCTCGACCTTACTGGCTAGGCCCACAAGAACGATGAGTCGATACGTGTAGAGCCAGTTCGGCTGCAGGAGTCTTTCGCATTTTAGAGCCATGTCACAAATGCTTGACGGAGACCCCATTCCGGGTTTGAAATGAAGTTTTCCTTCTTCTGGACCCTGATGATTTTGAGTCAGATTTATCCCTCGGTCGCCTTTTACGACCCCCACGGGAAGAAAGCGGGTAGTGCTACTCTACTCGGCCGAAACCACACGGCACAAATTTTTCGGATTCTAGACTATAATTATATCAAAAACCTAATTCGACAAAACATTAAGTGTACCAATTTATAATCTAAAAATGCGAGACTCGTCGCCGCCAGCATCGCTCAATGAAAGCTATAATGAATGTAGTCTTAAGACACCAGAAATACGTCCATTCTAAAGTTGATGAATATCTAGTATGTACCAAAACTTTTGTAATTTTCAACAAGAATTTCCATAATATGTTCAGTGAGTTTTTCGTTATTGTCATGTTTTACATAATAATGATCATTCGCGAGGTCGTTGAAATGTTGAAATATTAAGTTTGCTTTTGTGTGAGTAGTAGTCATAATTTGGTTCACAATAATATTATAATTTTATCGGTTGTTTAAAAAAAAAAAAATAATAAATACATTCGTTAACATTCGTTAATTATGTTGATTAAAAAATATGTATACCAGTTATAATGCAACAACTTTTTCGGGTTTGGTTTACTCGGATTTGGTGGATTCAACCATGGACACGGAAGGACTCCCGTGACCATGTTTTCTGTAAAGTATCCCAAATGTCGGCCATCTAAAAACTTAATAAGCCGCGATAAAATCAATAAAAAAATATTGTATAGAAAATAATATTATATAATTTAATTCTCGCTCGCTAGTATTACAATATTATATAAAGTATCTATGAGAATCGGCCAACATCTATTTTTCATCCCCCTAAATGTTAGGGGTAGTCCACCCCTAAATTTTTTTATTTTTTTTTAGACAAAATTTTTAATTTCTATTTTTTTATGATACAACATTAAAAAATACATACAACCCTAAATTTTCAACCCTCTACCATCAACCCCTATTTTTAATAGCGTTTAGCGGCAAGACAACGATTGCCGAGTCAGCTAGTATGTATATAGAATCTGAATCTCGGAAACGGCTCCAACGATTTCCATGAAATTTAGTATGCAGGGAATTTCGGAGAAGATAAATAAAGATTCTATCTATTAAATCCTAATTCTATCCTAATAAATAAGATTCATGTATCATAGAAAACAATATGTCAGTAGTGATATTACACAAATATTATTACAACTTTTGCAAATAAGATAACGTATCATTAAATATAGTGTAATGCTTTTATTGGTTTTAAGATTTCACACCAATTTAGTTGCGCTGTAAAGGCATATTTTCTCGTGAATTATTATATAAAGGAAACTTTCATTTTTTTAATACTTTGAATCAATCAACACACAAAGTTCACAAATTTAATGAAGCTCAGACTCCACTTACATTTCAATCTATGTATGTAAATTTGAAATGTGTAATGTATGTATGTATGTATGTATGTATGTATGTATGTATGTATGTATGTATGTATGTATGTATGTATGTATGTATGTATGTATGTATGTATGTATGTATGTATGTATGTATGTATGTATGTATGTATGTATGTATGTATGTATGTATGTATGTATGTATGTATGTATGTATGTATGTATGTATGTATGTATGTATGTATGTATGTATGTATGTATGTATGTATGTATGTATGTATGTATGTATGTATGTATGTATGTATGTATGTATGTATGTATGTATGTATGTATGTATGTATGTATGTATGTATGTATGTATGTATGTATGTATGTATGTATGTATGTATGTATGTATGTATGTATGTATGTATGTATGTATGTATGTATGTATGTATGTATGTATGTATGTATGTATGTATGTATGTATGTATGTATGTATGTATGTATGTATGTATGTATGTATGTATGTATGTATGTATGTATGTATGTATGTATGTATGTATGTATGTATGTATGTATGTATGTATGTATGTATGTATGTATGTATGTATGTATGTATGTATGTATGTATGTATGTATGTATGTATGTATGTATGTATGTATGTATGTATGTATGTATGTATGTATGTATGTATGTATGTATGTATGTATGTATGTATGTATGTATGTATGTATGTATGTATGTATGTATGTATGTATGTATGTATGTATGTATGTATGTATGTATGTATGTATGTATGTATGTATGTATGTATGTATGTATGTATGTATGTATGTATGTATGTATGTATGTATGTATGTATGTATGTATGTATGTATGTATGTATGTATGTATGTATGTATGTATGTATGTATGTATGTATGTATGTATGTATGTATGTATGTATGTATGTATGTATGTATGTATGTATGTATGTATGTATGTATGTATGTATGTATGTATGTATGTATGTATGTATGTATGTATGTATGTATGTATGTATGTATGTATGTATGTATGTATGTATGTATGTATGTATGTATGTATGTATGTATGTATGTATGTATGTATGTATGTATGTATGTATGTATGTATGTATGTATGTATGTATGTATGTATGTATGTATGTATGTATGTATGTATGTATGTATGTATGTATGTATGTATGTATGTATGTATGTATGTATGTATGTATGTATGTATGTATGTATGTATGTATGTATGTATGTATGTATGTATGTATGTATGTATGTATGTATGTATGTATGTATGTATGTATGTATGTATGTATGTATGTATGTATGTATGTATGTATGTATGTATGTATGTATGTATGTATGTATGTATGTATGTATGTATGTATGTATGTATGTGTTACTCTTTCACGCAAAAACTACTGGACCGATTTTAATGAAGCTTGGTATACATTAAATTTATATATAGCTGGAGGTCTAGATCACGGGATCAGAAATTACGTGGGTGAAACCGCGTTGCGCAGCTAGTATAGACATAAGTTATACTTTCGATTCGATAAATGTAAGTGGTAACAAGACACTCTAAAAGTTACCACGCGTCATGTTTAAGCAAAACCAACATTGTGTTGAGTTACATTCTGTTACATAGAGAAAGCGTAAACACTTATAGCACCTACTTATAATTGAATATTGTATGATGTAAGTATATTATTAATGTGTCTTATTTAAATTTGCATATAACTTCTATATTGAAGTAGTTAAAGTATTTGGGAAATTTTTAACCATATTTTGATCAAAATTAAGTTTCCGTCTCCTATTTTTTTTACTCTTAAAAATTTTTTTACCATTAAAATGGTTGAATATTAAAAACCGTCGAAACTTGCCTATATTTCATAAAATAAAAGAAGAAAAAACTTTTACATTTCTAAAACAATGTTTACCTGAATTTCTTTTAAGAAAATTATTTTAGTTTGACTTCCCTTATTTAGTAGAGTTTTCAATAATTATAGTATAGATATATTTATACAATAATTTATGGCACATAGATCTACCGCTTTAAGCTAAGTAGTCTGGAAAATATATAATATTTTTTTTTAATATAGTTACTACAAATTAGTAAAAAACATATTTACAATTGTACACTATGTATAAAGTAGGACTTCTCATAAAACCGATTCGCACGGTGAGTGATGTATACAAACACCGTGATGTATGAACTACCTTCGTTTGACGACTACGTTAAAAAGAACTAGTTATGCGATGTTCACTCAAAGCGAGAGCTTGGAATAGACACGTGGACGTGGTATCGATCGCTGTCATTTACTATTCACACCGGCTTAAGGAGAGCTGCTTTAAAACTCTAAACGAATCGTCTTTTCTCCACTTTTTTAGATATATTTTTTTATCATAAAGTTATATATACGTAAAACTTACACAAATAAAATTATCAATATTTATGTTTGATAAATGATCAATTTATAGTTATTTAAAAATATGATATAAAAATTTTCTGTAAATTGTAAATCGCTTTCGATTCTATTGACTAAGCTCAAGTGACACTCATATTTCAAAGATTCATTAGATCCTATATAGATTACACCTAACCACAAAAAGAGTCTTTAAACTTGAAATTTCATTATTTTTGTACAGGAAAATGTTTCTGAATTTGCGCTATATTTTTTTCTTACCTAAATGAAAAGGTTGAATTTCAAAGGGTATCTGAAAGAGATATGCATTTCAATAGCCGCGGCCGCGTGTATGTCGTGTCACCCATGCTATACCTAGCTATAGTATTTTAGCTTGGTGCAGTAACGGAAGAGTGCCCTTTGCCTTCAAAACAAAGACCCAAAAAACTAGAATCAAGTCACTCTTCAGATGCACTATACGCACTTCTTACTTAGCCAGTTTTTTTTTTCTGCTTCTGGTTTACCTCGGGTTTCGCTAGTAAATTTATGAAGTGACTAGCTGTGGAAAATTTTGATAGTTTTCATATCATTAAGTTTGTCTTGTGGTTTTACTATGTGCTAATTGTAAATCCTCATGTATCTTACCAAGACGGACAGGATGGCATAAAAAGTTATTTTCTAATTATCTGACCATCAAAAAGCAATCAAATTTATACAAATAATAGTATAATACAGTGTTTCGAAATCAAGGTTTATTGTTGTTTCCTTTCTGGTTTAAGGAAGATAAAACATAAAACTATATCTCACTGATTCCAGCAATTTAACAGTAGCGATTGGGTTCACATAATGCTCCTTAAATTTTAAAAAGAATTGTTTCTGTAATCAATCTATTTATTCAAAAACGTCTTCAAATTAATACCAAGAAACGTACTTTCGGGTTTCTTGTATAAAAAATGAAATAATCTTATGTTAATCTACAGAAGTATACAATACAATGTCTTCTGCCCTAAATAGCGTTAAAAAAAACCTTTCGTCTTTAGAGTTATGTCAAGGTAGTATAAGATATAGAATGGAGGTTAAGATTTTTTTGTTTCAATTTTACGTTTAAGAGGGCAAAAAGAGGGCTTGATGTTTCTATAGAAATTTTATTACATTGAGTAGAAAAATAATTCACTGACTTAAAGGTTTTGATAAACATTAAGTACGGTTTTGGAACTTTTATACTCATCTATTCAACTTTATACACTCCTTAATAAAAATCTACAAATTCTCTTTGACCACGTTTTCATAGCCAATATAAATTTCCGATATTTTTAGGAGAAATTTATTTCAATTAATAAATAAACGCTTAAGCTCAACGGGCCCCAGACAAATAAAAATCCCCTGCCAAGGGTCCGGACTCACGAATATAAATGCCCAGACTGTAACAAACATCTATAAACAGCGGGGATCGAAACCACATCCAACGTCATTACAATTTCTTATTAAGTTGTAACCACGGCGCTAATCAGTCGTCTAGCTCTAGACTCTAAAACATCGAATATCAAACATTTATGGCACATATTTGTAGTAGTAAAATATAAAATTTTACATACTGTAAATAAAAAGATATTTATTTTTCTTTTCTTTAATCTCAAAAATTGTAGTCAATTTGCATAGCTCAAACGCTAAGTTTATTAAAGATACCTTGGACCAGAAAACGCGCTCACACGGACATACATAATCGATGCGACACAATTGGACAATTACTCCGAGGAAGTTTTAGTTGACAACAGACAAGGTTATAATAATAATAATACTTTTTACTGTACACCATTAAAAAAAAAAAAAGAAAATGATAACATAACATGCAAATTATAAATAGAAAAAAAGTTCTTAAATAGCTGAAAAAGAAACGGTGCTAATTGGTGATGTAAATACAGTAGAGCACCTGAAACTCTTTAACTCAACTCCTACTCTTTGTGCAATTAATTTTAAAAAACTTGCATCAAGCTGCGATCGTTCAAAATCCGTCATTCACGAGCGAATAACGTCGACGACTTTAGCGGGGAACAGGATAGTAGTAGTTCTATTTGTTCTAAAATGTAGGGTATAATTCGCTACCTAACCATGATTACGAGCTGTTTCAGAGAGACACTCCGAATCATCGATATTTTTTGGATTCCCAAGCATACCAACCGAAAAGATCTGTTCGAATGACCATCGAAAGATAACAGCGACTGAAGCTGTATCTAGAAGATTTGTATGTCAATCTGTTTGTTTTACGGCTTCTATGTAATTTCATACGGCACTGTTAACCTTTGACAAGATTGAGTACATTTTTTTATGTACCACCTGGTGCGTGTCATGTGGTCCCATTTAAATTTAATTGAGATTTATCAAATACTTTCGAGTTATATCTAATAATGCGTATTTACTTGACTATTTTTTCGTCAACCTGTGTTGTGTTATACCTACCTCATAACTTATTACTGGGTATACCAATTTTGATGATTCTTTAGTTTTAATCAAAATCAGATTACTTGTCTTGTGGTCTCATTTAAATTTGATAACGATCTGATGATATTTTTTTCTTTATGAGTAATCTTTGTTAACGTGCATTTACTTAAATATTTTTTCGTCCACTGACGATGTACTTATCGATATAATTGAAGTCGGTTATTTTTTCTTTTGCGAGCAAACACAACAATCAATACGACGAGATAACAAAAACAATTTATGTACACATTGGAAGATTGAGGATCTCTTAAATATTACTGGATATACCCTCTGGTACCCTCGTTATCTCTACTAAATATCTGACTGTCATATTTTGGTATTGGCAGACAAGATCTTAGATTCTTTTAACGCCCTCTTCGGGAAAGAACGTCTGTCGGTATCCACGTTTTTTTCTCTCATCTTGTTGTAACATAATATTAATAAAAATTCTAGCAAAACAAATGTAAAATATAAAAATGCAGAATTTCTATTATTTCTATCAATTAACTTAATCTCTCTAAAAGATAGTTATTTGTTTAAAAAGAAATAATTGTATTTGCTCGCAAACGAAAAAAAACCGACTTCAATTACATCAACAAGTAATCCAAGGTAGGTAGACGAAAATATAGTGAAGTAAATACGCGTTATCAAAGATTACTCAAAAAGTTTTTATCAGATCTCAATGAAATATGACCACACGATCAAAACCAGCTTTCGATTAAATTAAAATTCATCAAAATCGGTACACCCAGTAAAAAGTAACAAGTAAAGTAGTAAGTAAGAACGCATTATTAAATATAACTCGAAAGTATTTGATAAATATCAATTAAATTTAAATTGGACCACATGACACGCACCACCTTTTGATTAAAAAAAAATTGTCGAAATCGGTTCCCACAGTTAAAAGTTCTGAAGACATAACATAAAAAAAGTACAGTCGAATTGAGAACCTCCTCCTTTTTTGGAAGTCGGTTAAAAAGTATACAGGCACTTATTTCATTTTATCGGTTTTAGCTCTTAATATCAAATCAATTCATATCAAATCAATACTTTGTAATCGCCTCTAGTATTTTAATTAAAGTGTCTGATTATGAGCCAGTCTCTTTAACATAACATCCAAACAACACCTAATTTTTGCTGTTACCATCATAGCTTATTATAAATTTCCAACAATGAAACGTTTCAAATGTTAGTTGTAATTTTTAGGTCACAAGAACATAAATAAAATACATATAACTTAACTCTCTATTAATTTTCGATTTCCTAGTCAATTAAAAAAGTAAAATAAACATGCAATGCACGAAAACGTGAAGCATAAATACGTTAGGCATAAATTGTGGCACCATTTCACGAACACAAAATCTTTACAAAGCCTACTACAGAGCCCTCGGCATTGGGTCATCGGTATTGTAAAGAACAAGCAGATGTTGACATTGTCCGATCAATGCCGTGCCATATTCAGCGGCCTTGTTTCACGGAGTAGTATGTTATCTTAGAAAGGAAAAATATCAATTTTTGACACGCTCATCATTGTATATCTACAAAACATGACATTCTTCTGTTCGTTTATTTATTTATTGTTTTTATTTATACTATATACAAATCTAGGAATAAATTATTTTTCATCGGTAATCGTTTTTGTCCTTTTGATTATCAAAGAGTGAGAAAGAGACAAATAAAAATAAAGTAAAGTAATAAGTAATTGTAAACCACGAGTGTCTAAACCAAAACGTTGTTTCAAGTACGTATAAAACTAACTACTAAATAATTCAGAATCAGAATATTGTATGCTATAACAGTTGCACATGGCCTGTACACGCACTGAGAGGGATGAGAGTGAGATCGAAAAAGCGTAACAATAATTTTTTCGACACTTCTTACTACAGTATATAATAAGATTTTAAACATGCATATATGTCATATTTTAGTTACCACAAACCAATTATAACTGTGATTGAAAATAATGATTAAATATATATTAACTTTATTTATTTTTATAATAAACTAGCTGCCCGGATAGACTTCGTTCTGTCAAAAGTTAATAGTAAAATTGATTTTTTTAATTTTTTTTAAACTTACCGTGGGACTTAAGAATCATACAAAAATATTACCAGAATAGTTACCTATGGTATGGCTATGGTAGTACGAATGGGAAAATATTACCAGAATAGTTACCTATGGTATGGTATGGTATGGCTATGGTAGTACGAATGGAAAAACACTATTTAGAAAATAATTTAAAAAGTTCCTAGGACAGCATGTAATTTTCTAAGTAACAAAAAAATCAAAATCGACAATTTGCTTTATTCGAGTACTTATTAAAAGCATTTTAAAATAGAATATTTCAAAAAAAAAATACAAATACCATTATACTGTCGATTCGGAAAATAGATTCTGCTGATAGATGCAGATTAGAAGAACGGACAGAAACTTAAAAACTGTCAATATAGGTAGATGTTATAAATCCCCGTAATCCCCCCCCCCCTTATAACTTAGGGGTATGAAAAATAGATGTTGGCTGATTCTCAGACCGACCCGATATGCATACAAAATTTCATAAAAATCGGTTCAGCAGTTTTGGAAGGATATGGTAACTAACCTTGTGACACGAAAATTATAGATATATATATATATATATATATATATATATATATATATATATATATATATATATATATATAAGATTTTTAAAGCGTTACAAGCAAAGAATGTCTGAAATTTTTTATCTTAATATGTGCAAACATTTTTCTTTCTTTTGAATCATTCGACATCAAAGCTATCTGCAATGCAGATGTTTTGTTTTCATTAGGAGTTTTAATTTTGTATTATTCTTTATTTTTGTAAAATTAATATAATATTAATAAATTATATTTATGATAGTCATATCTTAAATTAATTGTAGGCACTTAGGAAATGCGTCTATAAGAAAGAACAACACCTCTAATTTAGTGTGAAGAATGACGCATTGTTCGACCAAAAGGGTGCCTCTATCAAAGTTCAAGTTTAGAGTATTGATATTAAAATTTTTTAGTGTTTGTTACTTTACAAAATAGCATTTCCATCAATGTATTATGAATTAGGCCTAATAAAGTAACAATCAGATAAAAAACAAATTTTGGCTAGTTAATTTATTAAACATAAATTAAAATTATCGATTAAATGTGAACAATTGAAAATACAACTGGGTAGGTACACCTACAAAATAGAATGGTTTACTTTCAACTTTTTTTTAAAGTGTTTTCTTGTAAATTTTTCTACCAGTTGAGTGAAAAGTGCAAAATTAAAGGTGATACTAATGACTCGACCCGCAGACCGGTGTACACTCGCCTACATCGGTGACCCAGTTACGATCCGTGCCAGCCACACCGACAACTCGCCGCAAAGCGGGGGACTTCCTAGAACGTGATTTTTTTCTAATTAACCGCACTCTACATGACGAAACGATGGCTGTCGTGACACTCAATACATTACACTTTATTATTATTGTTTCTATACTGTATATAGATATACTCGTAAGTGTTATATTCGTAATGCAGTATAGACCTAAAGATAATAGGTTTATTGTACTTAATGTGGTAGAAACAAGTGTTGTATTAATTTACAGTACCTGGCATCCATTTTTAGTTTAAAATATTGTAACCGTAAAGTTTCTTAATCAGTGGTATAAGAATATCTATTTTATATCATAAATTAATTTGTTAATCGACATATTAATTTCTTTAAAATATTTAAAATCTTAAATTTGCTTAATAATATTTTAAGCGTAAAGTATGAGAAATGTGATAAATGGAACTTCAATAAATTAAACTTAATACTTTATTTATTTAAGATATTTACTATGTATAATTTACTTCTAAAAATACATTGATAATATTAAATTAAATTCAAACATTGTTATTTTAACGTTTGGTCAGATAAAGAAAAACATAAGGAGAGTTTCTCGAGGCCGGGGGTTGGGGAGGGAGGGGGATACGCGGCACCGAGTGGGTTGAGGGTGCTGGTTCAAGGTTCCAGTTTCAGGCGTCACTGCGGGATTACGCATATTACCCGACTAAATAAAAATTACACCTTTTTTTCCTAAAAAACCAGTTGATTCGAGCTTTCAATTAATATTAATTAATTGCTCTTTTAATCCATTACCATAACATTTACATCTCGAACGGCGTCTGTATCAACATTAATGAGACAGTATGAATTAACCATTCGTGTTTTCAGGTGTTTTACTTTCATGACGTGACGCGAGTGCGTGACATTTTATACTTTAAGAACTTTATTTGTATCCCTTTGCAAACAATAAAATTTTACGGAATCTACTATAATAACTGTTTTACTATTTCATAAAAAAGTCAAACGAGGAAAAATACGATGAAAGGCCAAAAATAAAATATTACAAGGTAGGTAACAAAATATTATCTGCAAAGGAGTTGAATACTTTTGTTTCTAGCATATATTGCACTATAAAAGTGTAAAGATATCATCACTTCAGCCTATCGCAGTCCACTGTTGGACATAGGCATCCCAAGTTATATAATTCCATAATGTCTGGTACCACGCTGGGCAGGCAGGTTGCACCAAAGACGCTGCTGCCCGTCTTCGGCCTGTGTATGTCATTACCGCAGGGCTGTCACGTTTATTTACTTACCCTACTTTCAATATTATATATATATTGGTCTTGCTTGTGTTTAGGGCGATGTAAGAGCCTAAAGATTTGCCACTACTAAAATATCCCACTGCTATGCATAGACCTATCCCCATATGAAAAAGAGTAATGTGCATATAAGCAAATAGAATTTGTACAGATGGAACTGTTAATAAAATAAAAACTCGGCTTTTAGTAAAATATTCCCACATACTAAAAGAATATCTAAACAATAGTTTAATAAAAACTAAAATAACACACTTTTATAAATAAACCAAGCAAAAAAGTTTAAATTAAATCTAACGTTTGAAGTGGGCCAAAATGAAGTCCAAAGGAGTCGGTTACAAATATACAAACATACCGGTGAAGCTAATAAAAAGCGTGTCATAATAGATATTATATTTACGAGTATGTTAATATTATTTTGTTTTCTATAGAAGATAAATGTTATGAAACCAAATATTCACTACAATACCTTTTACACCAAATTTCATGCAAATAAAGATTTTTAATAGTGATAAAATATTATTAGCCTATTCAAAAATACATTTAAAAAGTTCAATAATAAAATTTTGTTCAAAATATAAATACTCTTTACAAGAACGTACTTCGGCTTTCTACTTGAACAGTGACTTTCTATTGTGTCTCTACATCAGACTAAATTAAATACACCTTTAGGATTTATTTATGCTACATAAGGGATTTTACCTCGTGACTTATTCAATCACAGTTTTGTAATGAAATATTGACGCAAAATGAGTAATGTTACTTTATACCTTATTTTTAAGAGGCTGAGATTATTTTCGGTCTTTATCTGAAACTGGGTACATATTTGCATAACCTATATTTGGTTACCCTATTACCTTGGTGTGCTGTGTGGCTACGGCACTAAAGAATTTAGCCACCCCCTCTCTTCCCGTGGGTGTCGTAAGAGGCGACTAAGGGATAACAAGGTTCCACAACCACCTTGGAACTTAAGAAGCCGACCGATGGCGGGATAACCATCCAACTGCTGGCTTTGAAATACACAGGCCGAAGACGGGCAGCAGCGTCTTCGGTGCGACAAAGCCAGTACTGCGGTCACCAACCCGCCTGCCCAGCGTGGTGACTATGGGCAAGACACATGAGTTCGCGTTGTTTGTGGCGTGAACTTGTGGAGGCCTATGTCCAGCAGTGGACTGTATAGGCTGTAATGATTACCTTGGTATTTATATTAAAATCAATAATTAATATTTTTAAAAGCTATCTTATAAGAAAATAATCAATAAATATAACAAACAATACATGTATCATTAACTATAGGCTTTCCAGAAAAGATATAATTTTACTTAAAATAGTTTTAATTGGTTTTCACTTCGTGTTTTGTATGAATATGGCTAATGATTTTGCATACTACGTATTTGAAAATCATTTTTAATTCGAGTTTTTGTATGTTGATTTTAATACAATAAAAACTTTCGAAAAAATTATAATAGTAAAGCATAGTTTAATAATCTAAAATTGTGTTTGCAGGCAAACGAAGAAAAACCGACTTCAATTATATCGACTAGTAATACAACGTAAGTAGACAAAAAAATTGTCAAGTAGGTAAATACGCATTATCAAAGATTACTCGAAAAGTTGTAATCAAATCTCGATGAAATTTAATTGTGACCACATGATAAACATCGGCTTTCGATTAAATTAAAAATCATCAAAATCGGTACACCCTTTAAAATGTTATGCGGATTAGAATTATCAAAATCGGTTCATAAACGACGGAGTTATCCCCGAACATAGATAAAAAATATATATACATATATATGGTCGAATTGAGTAACCTCCTTTTTTTGAAGTCGGTTAAAAATAGAGGAACACATACTTGTACAGACTAACACAGTCGTCCATAGTAACGCCCACTATCAATATAATTCTCAAAATTTAAACACGAATGTTAAAATGAATCAATAATTATAGAAAAAAAAACATTAAGGAGTAAGTACCTACCGCGTGAGCATCTGTTGACACGTTTGATGTAGTTTCGAGTAATAGATACTTTTGGATAACGAGGCTAAGATAACTGTCTTTTACCAGTCAAGGCCATGTATAACGTACGACTCAAGTAGAGCAATTTATACGTAAAAAACTACCATTAAATCATATAATATCAGACTACATGTGACAATTCCAATTAATCCAAAAATCGTTTTATTGCGGAGTTCTGTTGAGGACTTCCAGTGGCCATCGATAACGACATGAAAGATTTATTCCCACATTTTTTTATGAAAATGAATGTATTTATTTATTTATTTTACCAGGCAATCCAACAGCGCTATGATACAATAGTATATTTGGGAAAACTAATAATGAAATATATATTTGATAGTCATCCACAAGTATTGACTGTTAATAACAATTTCCTGATATTTTCATCATCACAGCCTATACAGTCCACTGCTGGACATAGGCCTCCACAAGTTTACGCCAAAAATAACGTGAACTCATGTGTTTTGCCCATAGTCACCACGCTGGGCAGGCGGGCTGGTGACCGCAGGGCTGGCTTTGTCGCACCGAAGACGCTGCTGCCCGTCTTCGGCCTGTGTATTTCAAAGCCAGCAGTTAGATGGTTATCCCGCCATCGGTCGGCTTTTTAAGTTCCAAGGTGGTAGCGGAACTGTGATATCCCTTAGTCGCATCTTACGACACCCACGGGAAGAGAGGGGGTGGCTATATTCTTTAGTACCGTAGCCACACAGTACATCTATCTAAATAATTTAATATCTTAGACCAAAGAGTTGCGACATTGAAACTTGCCCCGATGCACGCTGCGGTTCTACTTAAAGAATATTTCAGCAAATCTAGTAGTTAAAAAAAATAGTATTAGGTATAATGTTAACGAACTTGGTTTTTTTTGTTCTCAAAACGAAAATGTTTTTAAAAACAATATTCAGACGTATTAATTTATATAAAAAATGAATACACTAAAAGATAAATACAATACAAAGAATTTAATAAACGTAAAAAAATTATACGTCATACAATCGGCGGCCTTATCGTTAACAGAGCGATCTATTCCAGGTAACGAGCTTGGTAAAGGGCAATATAAACAATTATGTTAAAATAAAATGAAATTGTGATATGATATTACACATAATTGTAAACTAAATATTTAATAAATTTAAATGATTCAAATCATTTTGCTCATGGCACATGAACTGGCACGTGAAACTATTTAATCGACGTGGTAAAAATATTGGAATATACGTACAAAAATATAACAATAACAAATGATGGTTATATAATAAAAAGTAGCTTGTCCATAAGATCAGCTGTTTGAATAAGATTTTTTCTCATAAGTGTATTGAAAAATTTACTAAGTAACGGTTTATGCAAACAATTATGTTGCAGACAGTATCGATTTCATGGAATTATCCTTCTTTCTATATTATAATTCTTTCTATATAATAGTTTTTCAAATTACAACTAACCCTTTGTTTTAGTTACAACTAACTAAAATATCAACTTACTAAAAAAAGAAAACTTCTTTCCGAAGTTTAGAAAAGATGATATTTTTTAATTAAATAAGTAACTAGCTTCCCACTCGCGATTTCGCCCGCGGTGATTTCACGATTTTTTATTTCCTTTCTTTTTTCTTTTTTATTCGTTAAAATATATGTATCTATGTCACTCAGTGATAACGTAAAATTATTCTGGTGAGAGTTATTAATGTCGGTCCAATCATTTTTGAGTCTAATTATTACAAATTATGTAAAAAAAAACAAAACTTTCCTCTTTATAAATACGTATACGTTAAAAACATTTTATAATTAAACTAGCGACCCGCCCCGACTCCACACGGGTGCAATGCTGATTCTTAATATAAAATATAAAATAAATATTTGCAATGTAAGCGCAAAATAATGTATTTATTTACGACATCACATTAGAAACCTCTAAAACTATCAGTGTTCCTCTACTATATTATGCATGTATTACATACATATAAACCTTCCTCTGGAATCACTCTACTATTTACTAAAGAAAACCGCATCAATATCCGTTGCGTAGTTCTAAAGATCAAGATTTAAGCATACAGACAGCGGGAAGCGACTTTGTTTTATACTATGTAATGATTACGTAATACACTGTTCACTGTGCTATAAGTTTCTTTTATATTTTTACAAAAAAAAATGCGTTGGAAGTAATTACGCACTACGATTTAGTAATTTTAAAACTCAGTTTTATACATTTACTATAATTTGTTATAATTTAATATAAGATAATTACAGCGTATTTTAGGCAATTTACTAAACTTTTACTGAAAATAAATTTAGTACGCTTCAGCCTGTAATATCCCACTACTGGGCATAGGCCTCTTTCCCCATGTAGAAGAAGGATCAAAGCTTAATCCACCACGCTGCTCAAATGATTGTAATTTTACAAATATTTTTGGCAGTGTACGTTATGTGTCCACGTGTATATATGCAGTATTAGGATATATATTATTTACAAAGTTATAAAGCGTTGCAAAGTAATATTCACTAAAAATAAATAGAAGTACCTAAATTACAATTTAATGTACAATTTAATCTTGTAACCCCATCACAATTCCATTTCTTGAAATGATAATTCCTAAATGCAAATACTTATTGATATACTTATCTGTATCCAAATATATGTGCTTATAACGTTTTTGAGAAGTACCCTCAATCTCCAACGGACCCCATTATCAAAACTAGATGCTCTCTAAAAGCTAAGTCTAGCAATCTAGAAGAATATCATTGCACGTTAAAAAAAACTGACAAATAGTATAATTAAAAGTTTCTTTTTCATGTGAATGTGGTTAGAAATTATATGATGCACCTTTTACGTTTTATTTATGGTAGTTGCTATAGGGTCACCTCTCAACGAAATTGGATTTTTACTATTACATCTGGTTGTAAAAAAAAGTAATGAAATAACTTACATTTATATACATCTACTAGAAGATATTACATCTGACGATAATAAAGAGAAAAATTATATAGGTAAGTATTTTTATGTACAACATTTCATACATAAATAAATATGCAACAATATTTGTACCCAAATATGTAAAACTATTAACAGTACATAGACACGATTATTTCTAGTTTTATTAAATTTGTAATAAAAATAATATAATAAATAATAAAAACCGGCCAAGTGCAAGTCAGATTCGCGCAGTGAGGGTTCCGTACAAAAATTTTAAAAAATATTTTTATTATATAATGTAACTAAACATTTTCACTTTTCGCAATTTTTCCTTTATTTGTGCTATAAGACCTTGCTTCGTACCAAATTTCAAGATCCTGAGTTCACAGGAAGTACACTGTAGATTTGGATGCCCTTGCGAGTGTCGAATATTTGCAGGATAAACGGCTGTATCTTTTCATTGCGAGGGCTTAGGAGTTTGATTTTTTTACATTTCCAAGGGACAAGGGGTTCCTGAGAAAAAAGGATCTTGACAGACAAAGGGACAACAAAGTAAAAGGGTTCCGTTGTTTCCTTTAGCGATACGGAAACCTAAAAATAAAAAGGATAATATATATTGTAAGCAATCATATTAAGCAATATTATTATTATTATCTTCATACAGTTCGACTAAATGGAGATCTAAAACGAAATTTATACGTGGACCCTGCAATAAAAATATGTGAGTGATGCACCTTTCTACATATTTTATTTATGGTTGTTTGCTTTAGGGTCACCTCTCAACGAAATTGGATTTTTTACCATTACATCTGGTTGTATTAAAAGTAATGAAATAAGATAATAATTATTAGTATTTTTGTGTACCTACTAATGAATTTTATAAAATAATATCTAATTTCAAGTCCTTTTTAAACGTTTCAAAACGTAAATATTACATTTTTACAATAATCTAAATAAAATTCACAGATATAAAATCAAATACGTTATATGAATATAAATTTATATTTTGCAAGGAGTTCAATTACGATGTCAACATTTCAATTGTTATTCTGAAAAAAAAAGTATTATTTTTCGTATAACGTGACTATAAAGCTTAGAATTTCGTTAAATGTACCTATTAGGATATTGATAATGTAACAATTGTTAAAGGTTTGTAAGCAAATAAAATTTTAACTACTATGATCTGCGCTATTAGAAAAAATTTCAGAGATTTATTTCTCAGTTCAATGTTTAAGAAGAGTCTCTTAAAAATAAATTTTAATTGTTATTAATAATCACGCCAACATGATGTTATCAATCTCGTTGAGGTACTTGACGAGCTTCGTATTTTATAGGTATAACAGATGGTAGGCGTTTACTTGCATAATTGTTGGGATATGAAGTTGACCTGACAACAGAGCTTACAAAACTTTCAATACGTATTATGTATATTTGGGCTATTTAATTATAGTTATGAAATACTTGCATGTAATAATTAAATTAAAATATCTATTTTTTGTTTCTTGATCAGTTTTAACCCCATTTATGACTTGACATGACTGAACGCATATCTTAACCTTAGTGTTCCTCAGTTTTCATTAAACATTTTACTTGGAACCTAATAACCATTTTAAAAATTTAAAAAAAAATTAGTAAACGGAATATCCTTCACAGCATTTGTAAACATATTAGGGTGTGCGATTTATAGATATAACTATAAATATTATATAACATACACACACGGTCGTCTGTTCCTATGGTAAGCAACTTAATGCTTGTGTTACAGGTAACAGCCGACTATTATAACTGTTTTTTTTTTATAAACATACAAAGAAATAATACATATATAAATACAAATATTATATTACACCCAGACTCAGGCGGGAATCGAACCCGCAACCCGCAGAACAGAAAGCAGGGTCACTACAAATAGCGCCAACGGGCTAGTCTGATGTAACGACTATTACTGCAAAAGAACGGTAAAATCGCATGGCAGGGACATTCGTTTTAGAATGTCTGTATTTTCAAAACATACCTAAACCAGGTCATGTCGAACCAAATAACTATTTCTAAATAAAGTCGCATGACTTATAAAATACAAAAGTACTTGACGTATATAATAATGTACGTAATTGTTCTAAGTTGAATTAATACCTTAGCAAGGTCGAATCTGATTATGACATAAAATAAAAAGAGAACTTAAGTGAAATTTGCACTTGCATGCCATGTTAACTAAAGTTGAAATATATATATAATTTTTCGAAGAATACATAAGGTTAACATTATCACGCAAGGGCTGGGCGTAACGTCACGGTATCGATCGAGCCCTTATCTTGTCTCATCCGAGATCCCAGCTGGCGGTGTGCGGCACTTGATCGCCCATCAAAAGCGACAACTCAGGTCAGCTTGAGATCGAGGTGATACAGACATGATCTTGATTTTACATAAGATTTTAAAAAATCAAAGTTCCCAATTTAATTTTTATACGTTACAGTTTTATACATATTTTTATTTTTTGTTGACCAAGGTGAATGGAAGTATTGTGAAATAAGGACTTTTTACGTAATTTGTAATTGGCTAGCTGTGCTCGCGACTTCGTCCGCGTGGCATTTAAAAAAAATAGTTCTTTTTCAATTTGCAGAAAAAAAATAAAAGTAGCCTAAGTTACTCCTTATTACATCAGTTATCTACCAGTGAAAGTCCCGTCAAAATCGGTCCAGCCGTTTCAGAGATTAGTCGGAACAAACAGACAGACAGACAGACAGATAGACAGACAAAAATTGTAAAAAAATGTTATTTTGATATATGTTCCGTGTATACATCCATATGCATTTAGTAAAAAGCGGGTATTTTAATGTTGCAAACAGCCACTCCAATTTAATTTATTTGTATAGATTAATTCAAACGTCAATAAAAATTGCACTGTTCTATCTGATTTCTGTCTAAATTAGATGATTGAATAACACTTAAGTGATATGCTGCACTGTTGTATAATTTATTTATATGATATGCTTTACCATATAACATAAGTAACTTTTATATATTTTTAAAATATTTGATAAGTAAATACCTATATATTTTTAAATTTTTAACTGTACTTTACCAAATTCATAAATCTTATGGTTTTCGGTCTTGATAGTAACTAAATCAAAACAAAGACTATACGCTCTTCAGAGTATTAAAATAGACGTTAATAAATTTCAAACATATATGTATGTGACGTAACTAAACTGTTTCAAGTATCTACCGAGAAATAGTTCTTGTATGATACAAGATATAGCAAATTTATAGTTATGTAAACAGAATAACATCAAATATATTGCTTCTAAAAAGATAATAAGTGAGTTTTTTAAATATCTCTTATATATTTGATTTCTTTATACTAGCCGTTTTAAGTTCTAAAAAAGTGAATCGTCGCTCATGCACTGAATAACCATGAAATTTTCGAAAACATCGTGATTAGTCAGTGAAGAAAAAAAAAATGAGTCAGCTAAGAACTTATTTAAGGAAACTCCCTCCGTAGAGGGGTAGAACTAAGTTTAACAGTTGAATATAAATATTTTTAGCTCTTAATAACAATTAAAAATAATCTGTTTTAAAAATGTTTCAGACTACAAGTTTGGAAGTAAAATGTAGACAAAATTTGCGTAAAAAATTCTCACTTTTTAAGTTAATATTAAATTCGGTAATTAGTGTCCTGTCTGAGAGAGGATTTTAACCAAATTAAATCTATTATTCTGCTGATTGTAACATTATAATTACTTTATACCATCCAATCTAAAGGTGAAAATACACGGTTCAACCAAATTGAATCACTTTGGTTGAATGGAGCAGAAATGAAAGGAATGCTGTTTACACGGTATCTGGAAAATGAACTGTTCAACACATATTCTTCGAAAGATGTCGTCGAATGAGGTCGTACGTTTAGGAGTTGCAATAATATGTGATCATTTAATAAAAGAATTATCGAAAAAGAAGTTAAGGAAACGTCGTCGTTGGTAGGTGCGATCATGCGTATTAAGAAGGCAAGCCTTAGGAGCGTCAAACCGTCTATTGAGAGAATTGGCAGAAGACGATCCAGATGCATACCTCAATCATCTTCGCATGAATGAAGCAAAATTTGATGAACTTCTTACAATGGTTACACCGTTAATTCAGAAAGAAAATACTGTGATGAGGGATGCTTTGCCCGCAAGAATGAAATTGCAAATCGTGTTCAATTCTTGTGTTTACACATTCATTTCTCATTCATCCGCGTTGAAGATTGAACGCTAAAAGTGAAAATATTGAGCATGTTCAATTCTTTCAACGCCGTAGAACGACAATATTCAATGACATTGAATGATTCACTTATAAGTTTACATGGATCAATTTGGTTGCTTCATCCAAATTGAAAGACAAAAGTGAACCGTGTAATTTCACCTTAACGCGTATGAAACGACGGCACAAAGCGTTGGACATAAAAAGGAAAGTTTGAAATACTACGCTTTACACATAAATTAACAAGAAAGAAAAACTTGTATTTGAATATCCATTAAAACATCGTATTAGCTACATGAATTTAAATACTTTTGATCGAGTCAATTTAGCGTGGGTGTCTTCAACACTTTTACGTGGCGGCTATAGCTGCAAACGAGAGATCAGTAAAGCTATATAGTTATTTCTCTGTTTTTAAATTAAGTAACCTATATTTGTAAAATAGTACGTAATACTTTATATAAGAATTTTAGCAAAATTTTATCTCTAGGAAGATGAAATCTGGCTAGGACGGCTATTTATAACTTTATCGTACGTTACATTAAGCAATTACCGCAGCTTATAGACGCCTGCAACACCACAAGCATCGCAAGCGCGTTTCCGATCCTACCCCCAATCCTCCCCCTCCCAGGAGTTCTAGTTCTCTTATTCACTACATGAACACAACACTCCTTGAAACCACTATTATTTAGCTGTGATCTTCTGTAAGGTCGAGATACTTCCCCAGTCGGGCTGCACCAGATTTTGAGCAGGAAAGTTCCTTCTGTACCCTACCTAAGTTTAAGTTTTATACAACTTCTGGTGTTTACGAAACTGGAAGAGTTAATCATTATTTGTAAGTTTGAGATTAGATTTAAGTACTTCCGTGCTTTTTAGGGGTTTGAAAGGGACGAATATATCCACCCTTGTTTAACTTTTCATTTTGAATATAAACTGAGAAAAGCCATATACAAAATCTTCCTCCTATTTTTTTCAAACTGTTCTTGTTTGAGCTGTGTGTACACTGTACCTACTGTCATTACACTAAGCTGACAAATGTTTTGGTTAGTACGTGTTATCCTTAATTACTCTTTACACTGTAGAAAGTCATTGCCAAGAAATTTTTTGTACTTAGGAACACCACGCTATAACATATGTACGTGGCAGTAAGTAAAATATTGTCTAACCTTAATACAAAGCAAAAGGAACCACAAGTCACGGAAAGATGCATATTCACTCATATACAGTATATAGAGATCAAACCCACACCAGCTTCTAAATTAGACTTAATTGCTCAAATATAAGTGCTAAAATTAGCTTTCCCTAAATATCTTTCATTTACAGACAAAGGCCGGTTTTTCAATAATGATATGCCGAAAATTTTCAGATGAATTAAAAAGGGTGTAACTCAATATTGAATGAACGATGGACTACGAAAAAGCATTGAAACGTACGAATCACGAAATCATTCATACATAAAATAGGAATCATTCATCATAATGAATCAGACGATAATAATGAAGTCTTCTAAGAATAATCTAAATTAGTTTTAAATTATTTTGTAATTATTTTTCGGTATTGTCTCCTTACCTATCAGCAATGAGATCTTTAACAAAACCTTACGTTGATGAAAAGCCCGAACTCTTCAATAAGATCGAAAATAAAAAATTTGTTACAAAAGTATCATCGTAAGTTACGAACATACCAATGTTAAACAGAATAATATAATATGCACTAGACATCAAGTGTATCCTAATTAGTTGATTTTACATATTATTATATTCTTCTTTAAAAATGTAATCATTCATAAACATTAAGCATGTTGTATTCATATTTGTAAATTGTACTTATGAATCGTTTTGGGACAAATAGTAGTTAAAGCTTACAAGCGTGGCAATAAAGTGTTGATAGACCTGGGTCTGTATTATCAATTCAATTAATTAAATACTTTGCTTAATAGCTTTTGCTTGTATAAATAGGGCGTACTAATAACAAAGTCAACGACTGGAATTATTACATTACGAGTAACTATCATTTGTGGAAATTGCAATGAAAAATACCTTTGTTATTCATACGTATGTATGTACGAGTGTTGTATTTGGTTTACTATCAAACGTCTCTATAGACTTTAAAAGTTTTAACCACGAAACAAGTATAAATTAAATAATAACTAAGTAATATCTTCTACATAAAAAAAATGGTTATAGAAATAAGGTGAAGCTAAATAAATAAGTACATAAAGTATTAAAATTTGTCAATCTCTGTCTCTTCCAAAATCTTTCTAATTTAGTTTATTTGTGCTGGTTTTTTGGTAGTACAAATAAAAAATTTTGAAAAGCATTAACTTTACTCCGTTCTTTTATAGCTTCTCTTACACAAAAATTTCTTAAAAATTATTCCAGAATTTTAACTGAATAACATTTTTAAGGTTAGATATATACTATTTGATTTGTCTAATATTTGAAATAAAAAGTTTTAAATGCCACCTATAAAAGTATTTAAAAAAAAATGTTAGTCATTTACTAATAAGTAAGGTTTCTAATAACGTAAGGTAATGAATGAAAAAGGGGATCAATTTATGGAAAATAATGAACCTTAAATTTATATCGGGTCAAAAAATATTAAAAAAAGTTTAACTTCTACATTACTTGGATTGGTATAGTTTTTTTTTTTTTTTTCGTAATGATTTATATTTAAATTAAGTTACCAAGTTCAACGATTCATTGTTTTAATTAATAGAAGTATAATAGCAGGTTTACTATCTGGTTCATTTGTAATATTTCAGCGTAATATTATATTGACCTACTAGCTGTGCCCGTGAATTCGTCCGTGTGGAATTTAATATAAAAAGTTTCTTATATGTTTTTTAGTTACTTACTTGTCTGAGTTATAAAATAAATAAATTTTTCAAATAAAAGCAGCCTAAGTTACTCCTTAATACATCAACTATCTACATATAGTTTTATACATATTTTTATTTTTTGTTGACCAAGGTGAATGGAAGTATTGTAAAAGAAGATCTTTTTACGTAATTTGTAATTGACTAGCTGTGCTCGCGACTTCGTCCGCGTGGTATTTAAAAAAAATAGTTCTTTTTCAATTTGCAGAAAAAAATAAAAGTAGCCTAAGTTACTCCTTATGACATCAGTTATCTACCAGTGAAAGTCCCGTCAAAATCAGTCCTGCCGTTTCAGAGATTAGTCAGAACAAACAAACAAACAGACAGACGTCTAGACAGACAGACATACCGAAATTTAAAAAAAAATATTTTTTTTTTTTGGCATATGTACCGTGTATACACATACAAAGAGGTTATTTTAATATTACAAACAGACACTCCGATTTTATTTATTTATATAGATTATTTAACTTCACAGCATAGTAAATAACTGTAATTCTACCTACGTCATCCTTGAAAATATAGATAAAACTAATATTCCTCAATGTTTGATGATGAATGATTTTAATTATTTTAATGTTCCTATGGTACAAATACGAGTATTATGCTTTGTAAAGTCAATGATATAAATATTTTAGCTTCATTCAAAAATGTAACGAATAGAATATTTTTAAAGTAACTATATTTTCATACAGAGTTCCCCTTTTAAAATATCTGCTAGTATTTATTATTGATTGTCTCTAGTTATGTTTTCTTAATTACCAGATATAAAATTTTCATTAAGAAAATTGAGATTGCGTAAAAGATTATAAAGCTGATAGATATAACAGACAAAAATACGTAACTACGTGGCCCTATTAATTTGAATTACAGCATACCACTACACAACAAGTGAAGTACAACGTTTGCTTTGCGACATACCTGCGCAATGGCCTTTTAACTGTGAGAAACGTTCGTAAGTTATAACAATAAAGTAAGTTTTTATATCCATCATAAAAGCTTCGAATAATTACATAATAAGTAAAATAAATTTTCGTGTTTGTAAAGTTGAATACGTCATGAGGTTGCTACGTAGATATTTGCTACGAGAGCTACGAAAAAAAAACTGAAATGTATTCTGCGTCAACCAGTCTTCAGAATTGTTTTCGGAGAAGCAATTAATGTAAATAGGGAGGTTATTACCTAATAGGAAGGGATTACTATTTAATTCAAACTAAGACTAGGCTATAAGTTCCCATTATGTAATTGACTAGACTTTTCTTATCATATCTTCAATATTTACGTAACCATACAAAATAAGTCACCTTGGAATAATATTGACCCCTTTTATTATTCTGACATTTCGTGATAAAGGAGTGAGTAAAAATCGAAGGTTTGTTGTTTATAAGATAATTGGATCGAATAACGATAAGTAAAAGGCTGGCTGTTTCTAATTGAGCAAAGCTACATAAATGTATGACTGTAAACCGCGTAGATCAAATATTTTATCGAACAAAACATACAACATCTTACCTTATGCAGGCGGATGAAATTAGAAACAGAAAAAGCGTATTTTTATAGTGTTGCAAAAAGGACAATAGGAATCGATCACAAGTAAGATAATAGTGTCGGGAAAAGCGTGCGAGGCGGACAGCGAAGACGGCGGCAGCGGCGGCGGCGACGAGCAGTACCGCAGCCAGCGCGGCGTCCTTGCCGCGGCTAATAGGCGCGAGTCACGCGAGTGGGGTCGATAGCGGCCACCGGCCAGCCTCCGCGTCAATTATTCATCACGCGACGCCACCACCACCACCGCCGCCGCCGTCACCACGCGCCTGAACAAAGAAGAGCGCGCACTGCGACACCTACCGGCCCACCGTCGGCCCGCCGCTCCGTTTCCTCCGAATATAAAGCCAGAAGCGTTGAAAGCCAAAACGAAGCACACTTATTGTGTATCACTCCAAACCTTATCCTTTCGGGCGAGCGTCGATGAGTCGCGAGAGCGCGCGCGTTGATCGCGCGTTACGTAAAGGGCGCGACGGGGCGCGTGGTTGCGCGTGTGACGCGCTCGCGGCGGGCGCTCGGAGCGGGATCGCGCGCGGAGTGCCGTCGCACAGTTATGCAACGCGCCGCCACCGTCGCCCGGACGGGAAAATCGAACGCGAGGGACGCGGGAGCCTGCGCGCGCAACCGCATCGATACCCTCCACCCGTAGACCTACGAATACGAGGACGTGCCGTAGGTAGGCGACCTCGCTCACCGCGGTTCTGCGAATCCGTATCGGCCGCTTAGATCGTCACATACAGCCGACTTCGGCGATGAACGAGGTTCGAGAAACGATGTACGCTATGTCGCTCCGTCTCCCTCTATCCGCAAAAGCGGTAGTTTTAGGAATGATACTAAAAGTTCCTAGGTGCATGGCGCCCGCCCGCCCGATGGCGCCTACCGCACCGCAACGCCCGTCCTCGCATACCGACCACTACCCGCAATTGACATTACAGCGTAGACGCTGAAGGTTCAGAGAAAGCTCATCTTAGCATGAAATAAAATAAGTCTATAGAATGAAGATTACTGTTCAGCGCAGAAACTTTTTATCTAGCAAGTTTTTATACAAATCAAGGTTGTCATCTTCAGTCTTTTTATAGCCTTTTATATTAAAAGTCGTTTGCAGTTCCTCAACAATTAATGTTTAAAAATTATAGTTTAAAAAAACTTAAAAACCACGCTTTTATCGAACTAAAAAGAAGAAAATAATTTTTAATTACAAAGAGTTTAGATCACAGTAGTAGAAGATCGAGCAATCAATCATAATTAATTAACTTAAAATAAAATTGTAATAAAATTTAAGTTATTAAGAGAATAATTCAATTCAGAGTAAAAAACGTGGGGTGCATTTTACTATATTTTCATAACTTTTTACTATGTTTTTATAACTCTCCGCACATGGATAGTTGCAAGTAGAATAATTGTTTCATTTAATATATCAAGCACCCTACGCTTTTTACTGTGAATTGAATTATTCTCTTTTTGGCGCGAACTTGTGGAGGCCTAGGAAGTCCAGCAGTGGACTGCAATAGGCTGAAATGATGATGATGATAATTTATATATTTAAACAAAAATGAATGTTACTAAGGGCATAACTCGAGAATGGCTCGACCAATTCGGCTAATTTATTTTTCGTATGATCCAAAAATAAAATTAAAATTAAATTAATAAAAATTTATATAAATAAAAATCTATTAGCTTTTGACAGAACGAAGTCTGTCTGGGCAGCTAGTCATAAAATAAAAATAAGAATTTTAAATTAATTTTCTAACTTTTCGTGAAACCTCCAAAGGACACATGTAGACTTCTAATAAAAAGTATTCAATGTCCTGTGTCGAAGTATTCCAATAGTTTTTGATAGACAGATAAAAGTAAAAAATCATTTTTTTTATTTCAGGGTCGATTGTGGAATTAATTTATAAAAATGTATAAAATGTTTCAATTAAACGCTACAGTTTCATTAAAAGTAAAGAACAGTCAATGAAACAGAACGGTTAATATTATTCAGTATCTAACTAGCTGACTAGACAAACGTTGTCTTGCCGCTAAACGCTATTTAAAAATAGGGGTTGATTGTAGACGGGTGAAAATTTACAGTTGTATGTATTTTTTAATGATGTATCATAAAAAAATAAAAAAATAAAAATGTATCTAAAAATTAAAAAAAAATTTAGGGGTGGACTACCCTTAACATTTATGGGGATGAAAAATAGATGTTGTTCGATTCTCAGACCCCAATCCCAATATGCACACAAAATTTCATGAGAATCGGTCAAGCCGTTTCGGAGGAGTTTAACTACAAACACCGCGACACGAGAATTTTATATATTAGATTATAAATAATAAAGCTAACTATTATTTCGAACAATTACTAATGTTACTAATTTTTTTGGTAAATATAACAAAAAATTATTATACTTATATGTCACAAACCAAACTGGTCGAAACCACATTTGCCATGGTTCTACGGCGTAGGTATAGCGAGTGAGGAGAATGAGACATTCGCGTACACACAGTACAGTTTGGATACACTGACGACGCAGATAGCAGACTTTTCTTGTGGTAAATATGTATTTAGTTTTTAGTATTTTTTATACGACTAGAGCGGAAAACAAGCATACGGTCCACCTGATGTTAAGCGGTTACGGTAGCCTATAGACGCTCTGGTGTAGTGGTATGAGTAGTCGCCTAAAACAGCGACGGTTTGCGGATTCGACTACCACTCGAAATGAATTTGTATTTGTACAAATATTTCTTTCCGATTTAGATTTCTGAGCTTGTAGGTTTCCCCACCGTGCCTCGGAGAGCACTTGAAGCCGTCGGTCCCGGTTGTTATCATAAATACCTGATAGCGATCGTTACTCACAGTAGAGAAAGAGGCCTACCCCCAGCAGTGGGATGTTATATAGGCTGAATTTTATAGACGCTTACAACACTAGAAGAATCAAAGCGTGTTGCTGAGCCTACTCGCAGAAGCGCCCTTCCCAGGAGCTCTGGCTGATAATTGCAGGATGCCGACAGGAGCGTAACACTATTTGAGATCACTATTAATTTTGAGATCATCTGTAAGGTTGAGGTACTTCCTCAGCCAGGCTACTTCAGATTTTGAGCAGGTTATTTCCTACTGTGCCCTTCCTCAATTAAATCAATTCTCAATAAATCAACTCTCCTAGACGTGTCTTGCTCTTCATCTACTTTAAAGTTTCTTTTCGTCCCAGTTGTATAAGAAAAGGTTCATTTTAGTATAATTTTTGAACTAAAAATTATTAAGTTTACTAGTTTTAGTACTTACTTCATTATAATTATTTTCAACCGCCTTTAAAAAAAGCGGCTTAATAGGAATAGGAAAGTATTTGAGTTAGATGGTGGAAGCTGGAAACATCAAATTTTTGGAACGAAGTTCCTTACGGCAGGCTTGACATTTGGCTGGGCGACTGAACTGAAAAAAATGTGATACTAAAACCGTAACAAACATATATAACGGAAATGACAGTCACACGACTGTATAATATGACGTTTGTAAAACTAAAATAATACTAGTAAACTTTTTTTTAATTATTTATGTAATTTTATAATGTCGACAAAAATTAATAAAGACACATGTTTTTTTATTTCACTTAATAGTTGAATTATTATTATTATTTTTATTATTTTGTTTGATTTATTTTATTTTACGGTATTTGCTATTTTTTAAAATACTAAATTTCCTAAATACTTTTATGTACTTATTTAAAAACCAATCAACAAAATTAAAAAAAAATCAAGAACTAGAAAATATATATAAAATTCAACATTTTTTTATTCAAATTGTGTTGCTTCTATCCTTCTATCTATTCTATCTATATATTCTATACTTCTATCTTATCTATCTATTCTATACTTCTATCTTATCTATCTATTATATACTTTCTATACTACTATCCGAAGGAACTTCGTTCCTACCTGGTGTCCCATGACACCACATAATTTTTATTCTAGACTCATCATCATCATCATTATACATATATATAATGGTATGGTATAGAAGTCATCATTTCTGGAATTAGAACGTTGAAAATTTTCCGTAAAATCACAAATATTTAATTATACATTTCGGCATTTTTGAAATTGACGGAAAATCACTTACATAAAAATCATAAATATTTTGTATAAAAGTGCGTCTTATTTTTGCATAGCTAGATAGCCCAGATAAAAACAATTTTCATATAATTTTTATCTGTTTTTATCTGGGCTATCTGGATCTAGATAACCCAGATAAAAAGAGATAAAAATTGTATAAAAATTTTAGAATCCTTGTTTCAAGCACACAATAGTTTACAATAACTTCCCATACAAATCATCGTTTTTTATTTGGAATTTTCAGCAGGGCAGTCTTTTCAGTTGCTTTTCTATTAGTTGTTCTTCACGCAGGCGGGCTTTTTTCATTATTATTTTATTTCATATCGGTTTAAGTTGCTATCAGAGACGCCGCAGAAATCTCCCTAAGGGCGCTGGTAGTGCTATAACCAGCACTGTTTGGAGCTGCAGTTCAGTGGCAAAGCAAACAGGTCGCGTCACAATAAACAGCTCACAGCTCAATTCTATCTAAATAGTTCAAACGGTTCACAGCAGTCATTCACACAGAAATACAGATCATAGCATCGCGAATCGAGTTAGTTATTTAAATAATCAATTCGGTGACTTCTTTTAAAGCCAACCATTTTCCATAAACGAGTCAAGGCAAATATCCGCAATATATATGCATACCTCTTTTTTGCCCTAGGGTAAATACGCCTATGGTTGTTGAGCTGTTTTGTGAACTGGTTCAAATCTCCAACACAACGTCGTGACACATGAGCTGATCTGCAATCTGCAGCTTTCGCATTATTGTTGAATTATCTATGTCTAGATGTAGGTATCCATCCATTTCTTGAGGGAAAATAAGATAACAAGAACGAAACAATGTAATTTCTTTTAGCTTTTATAGTTCCCAGACATCAGAGAGAGGTTAAATTTCTCAGAAATAAATTATGCACTTACGCAGAATATGTTACGAATTATTTCATTACTTGACCGTCAAAACAGGAAGAAGACGATAAAGTTAAATACAGCAAATAAGATGACTTGTTACCTACAGGACAAAGCGTCTGTTAACATGAAAATTAATAACACATGATACACTAGAGACATGATAATATTAGTTACAAGGTAAACAGGGCTAAATGATAGACTAAAAGGTGTTCAATATTTACGATTTAAAAAAGCATAAGAACATAATTGTGTTTGCTGGCAAACGAAAAAAAACCGACTTCAATTACTACGACAAGTAATACAACGTAGATAGACGAAAAAATAGTCAAGTAAATACGCATTACCAAAAATTATTCCAAAAGTTGTAATCAGATCTCGATGAAATTTAAATGTGACCACATAATAAACATCGGCTTTTAATTAAATTAAAAATCATCAAAATCGGTACACCCAGTAAAAAGCTATGCGGATTTTCGAGGGTTTCCCTCGATTTCTCTGGGATCCCATCATCAGATACTGGGTTCCTTATCGTGGTACCACACTTAGGATATCTCCTTTCCAACAAAAAAGAATAATCAAAATCGGTTCATAAACAACGAAGTTATCCCCGAACATACATAAAAAATACGGTCGAATTGAGTAACCTCCTCCTTTTTTGAAGTTGGTTGGTTTTTTGAAGTTTTTTTGAAGCTAGCTGCGCTGACGACACAAAACAGGTGTGTAGGTATAGGTACCTTTTGTAATCGTGCGGTCGTTTACCTATGTCCAAACGCCGCCACGGGTAACAAGGTAGCAGGCTACTTTTGATAAACAAGCATGATCCAATCCCCCTTCATACTTTAATTCTGGCTTAGGACAGGCAAAAATACCAAGATAAGAATAGGCCAACCCCTTCCCCATGTTTAATAATTATTACGTAAGAATCTAATGGAAAAAATTGATACACGTTTAGTTTGTTTTAATGTTTATTTTTACTTGTACTTCGCTTCAGCCTGTAATATCCCAGTACTGGGTATAGGCCTGTTTCCCCATGCAGGGGAAGGATCAGAGCTTAATACACCACGCTGCTCCAATGCGGGTTGGCGGATGTACTTACAAAGGTACTAATAATTTTTAGTTTTTGGTAGTAATAAACTTTGGTTTGAATTATTCATCTTTACCGACGTAAGGTATTCAGTCCAGTGGCTCAACACAATAAATATATAGTGTCTCCGCGACTTAAGAGCCATTTCACAAAAATCGGTAACAATCCGCGAAATTGTAATATTGTGACGTCGTTAATCTCAGTGTTGGATGCAATAATGTAATTTATATTCTTGAAATATAATAGAGCAACCTTTGTTGTAGTCCATAGTCAGATCAGAATTTTGATTTATATTATGTGTATAAAATTATTAACCTTTTCATCAGCCTCCTCCCTGGGTAAACGGTCGCAATGTATACTTTGAAGTCCTACTTTTATATAACCTCTACGTTGAAACCATTTTAAAAAAATATCATAATATGTGGAATATAATTTTGTTGTCCACTATCATAGATTTTTATTCCATTTGTATCTCTATTAAACGATAAAAAAAAATTTAAAGTTACGAATATTTTCCAAATAAGTACAATTTAAAAGCGATATTTCTCTTAGAAAACTAAGAAATTTTAACGAACTATCTTCATCAAAGTAAACTTACATCATTAAGGAATACAAAAAAAATAATTAAAAGATGTAATTATTTTTAATACATTTTATATTAAATAATAAAAAGATAGTATATATTGCCACGCATCAAGCCCGGTAAATCAGTCGAGCGCTAGCGCTCTTAGAGGTAAGGTCCACGCCAAATTCTGCGCAGCCGTCTCTTTCGCTCACACGCGCCAAGCGCCTGTTGTTATAGCGGATAAAACGCATTTGATACTTTCATAATAAAATATAAATAAAATAAACATATTAAGAAAATGACTGTAAAATAATATAATGATAATTTCTGTAAACAAATGTATAATTTACTTTTCTTTTCTCACACTATCAATACAAATAGGCATTTCAATCTGTTTGTCTTGTTATTTGTTAATTAATATGTTTGTCGGTGTCGATGTCATTAAATGCTTTTTTATTCATATCGTAAATATTAGATTCATTCGTAAACTGAAAAAAGAAAATCAATTTAAAAAAATTGTTTCATAAAATTGATTTTTTAAATTTTATTTTAAATTTATTGACTGTTGTTATATAACATACTTGAAATTTTTAACAAATTAATTATGTAAAAAACATTTTATACCATAGTTATAATTTTTATTATACATCAGAAAATGATCACGATGGTCTTTTGGTTGTCACACTATACGTACTAGCACAAAGATCGCGCGGCTCGTACGACTCGCGCGATGCGACCAAATTTACCTAAACTTGCAGAGCGTAAAATTGTGAAATGGCTCTTAAGGGGGCCATTGACGGTCAGTTCAACTGATCAGTTTAACTGATAAGTTTTACGCGCTCTCCGAAATTTGATCGTGAGTGTAGAACCATCGCTCCAGAGTTTTAACTGACGACGCGCCACGTAAATCCATCCCGGCGCGTCGCGCCGAACTAGGATTGTTGATAAAATATCGATATATCGAAATATCGATATTTATTACTAATACTTTTTTGGACGATATATCGATAGTTTGATATTGAAATTTTAATATCGACACTCGATATTTTGAAGTAAAACTTCTTTACGCACACTTGACTTGGGAAGTAAGCTGGTAAATATGTACTGAGAGTGTTACGAAAAGTGTGATCAGGCGAGGCAAACGGAAGTTGAGAGGGACACATTAGTTAGTGAAAGTAGAAAGAGAGACAGACTTATGTTTCGTAACGCTTCGTTTTGTTAAAGTAAATTTTTATTATTTTATTTTTTCTCGTCAATTATTTAAACTAGAACATAATGATAAGTTTATTATGTTCTAATTTAATCCACTAACTTCTTCTAATATACTGAACTTTATTTACACTACATTATTTTTTTAACCGACTTCCAAAAAAAGAGGAGGTTCGCATTCGACTGTATTTTTTTTAATATGTATGTTACTTTAGAACTTTTGACTGGGTTGACCGATTTCGACAATTTTTTTTTTAATCGAAAGATGTTGCGTGTCATTTGATCCCACTAAAATTTATTTGAGATCTAACAACTGCTTTTGGAGTTATATCTAATAATGCGTTTTTACTTGACTACTTTTTCGTCGACCTACGTTGTATTATACCGCATAACTTTTTACTGCGTGTACCGATTTTGATGATTTTTAATTTAATCGAAAGCTGGTGTTTATTATGCGGTATTACTTGTCGATGTAGTTGAAGTCGGTTTTTTTTTCGTTTGCGAGCAAATACTATTATTTTTTTTAGTTTAGTTATTTATATACTAGCTTTTACCTGCGGTTTCGCTCGCTTTGAAGCCATTAAATAAGTTAGGGAGATCTTATTTTTCGTAATATATATATATATATTTATATAAAGTATTCTATGTTGCTCTGATACCTCCAAGAATATATATACAAAGTTTCATGATGATCAGTTAAGTAGTTTTTGCGTGAAAGAGTAACAAACAAACACATTCACATTTATAATATTAGAAGTAATTGTCCTTAAACGAAATGTAATTTTCGTAGGCGATTCTCCACGCAAAGAAAAAGAAACAACTTCATCCTCATGGGACAGACATGAAAATATGATATTACTCTTGAAAAATTTGTCTAATGACTTTTTGCCACAATTTTTGTTACCTACATACCTGCTGAATTAAAGCAGTATTTAGATCAACCAAATATTTCAAAGTCATTAAATGCACTAAAAATTTGGATTGATAGTAAACATTTTACTCTGGTGCTATCGGAAATAGCTGTTGAATATTATTTAATCAAAAAACGAAAAATAAAGCTGTTAAATATTCGATTTCTTTTGCTACATCTATAGCATTTGAACGAATTACTTCTTTAATCAATCTTTTAGTGCCTAATAATCGTAATAGTCAAACAACTGCGCATATAAAACAACGAGTATTTTTAAAAACTCTTACTGAATATTAGTACACATTATTGTTTTATTAAAATTGAACAATAATTACTTAGAAGCTTACATTTTAATACACTTATAATTTAATTTGTTTTACAAATATACTGTATTATAAACTGTGTAAATTATTTTTGAGCCGACTTATGTTTATTTATTTTTTTAAACAAAGGCGATTAAATCAAATCGAAAAAATATCGATATATCGATATTTTAAAAAATATCAACAGCCCGACGCCCAACTGCCCGTGTGTGTGTGTAATCGTCATTCCAACCAATCGCGTCATTTTGCTAGCAGCGTCCGCGGTGATTGAGAGTGCACTAGTGTAGTTTTTGTATTTAAAACGTCGGCGACGGTGTCCCCTAGACGAGTCATAACGACAGAATTTATTGAAAAATATGAAAATTCAGAATGAATGAAGAAACATTAAAAAAAAAAGGTTTATTTTACACCTACTATTTATTTAATACATATTTATAACATATACACACGGTCGTTTCTTCCTACAGTAATCAATGTAATGCTTGTGGTATAGGTAACTGCCGGCTGATGTAGATACTTTTTTTATAAATACATATAAATAACACTTAGAAAAAAATAAATACATTTATAAGTAATGGCATTAACGACACCGTGCATGATCGATTGCCCATTGACATACTTATTACAAATGAGGTACAACTAATAATAAAAAATTTTCATATAAAATTATAGATCATTGTAGACCAGTATATGGCAACAAACAGTAGCCGTTTAAGAATTAATGTTTCTTCTTCTTAATCGGAATCCATTTTTTTTCTCGACAAAAATAGGTAGTACCTACACGTCCTTTAAACAGCCCGGTCGGACGAAAACTGAAGGGCCGGAGTGACGCCAGTCAATGGGCAAATATTTCAACTGACGCGAAAAACTGATCAGTTGGACTGATCAGTTGGACTGATCAGTCCAACTGATCAGTTAAACTGACCGTCAATGGCCCCCTTTAATCCGCGTGGAATTTAACTAAAACAGTTATTATTCAGTTCGCAGAGTTATAAAATAAATAAATTTCTAAAATAAAAGTTACTCCTCCTTAAGTTACTCCTTGATTGATTGATTGGTTTAATGGCTTTCAGTTGTGCCAAAGTAGCACGGTTGATTCCGCCAATGTCACGTAGAGTGGAGAACACACGAAGGAGATTAATTGGTCGGTGCAGTAGAGATAACAGTCTCTATTTAATTTTGAAAACAGGCAAAATAGTCAGACTTTCATTGTTACACCATAACCTAAAACAACACAAACATTTAATGTTAAACTAAGACTACAGCTGTTAGTAACTAAACTATTACAAAATAATTACACTAGGACAGACACATGATTTATTTACAACTTAATTTTATTTATTTCAAAATATTTACACAAAAATCTACAATAGGGTCATATATAGGACGGATGAGTTTGGGACAGGAAAAAAGGATGTGGGAAACCGTGCCTTCGTCAAGGCCACATTCACACAATGAGTGGTCACGAACTCTGATTTTGGTCAGATGAACAGGTGTACACGCATGACCAAGACGTAAGCGACATATGCTAGATGTTACCCAACGACGAGCATGTCTATGAAGAGAAAACCAAGGGCGTCTTGGGATGTCTGGTTGTATGTTTGAGTAAAATTTACCCTTTACCAATTTTGATGAACTCCAAGATAAATTCCAGGACTTGTCCATATGGATTTTGGCTAGGGAACGAAGGTCTTGGCAGGAGTTTTTGTAGTGATCAAGGATACCAGTTTGGATTGCAGCTTTAGCACATGAATCTGCTGTCTCATTGCCTGCAATGCCTGAATGGCCTGGAATCCAGACGAGCAGAATATGCAGACCCTTTTGACTGCAAGAGAGCAAAGCCTCTCTAATCTTAAAAACAATAGAAATTTTCAATTTGCTACGAAAGGGATTTTCCTTAATGGCTAAGAGACAACTTAGTGAGTCAGTGAAAATTACCGTCGGTCCTAAGTCATGGGAGAGGGCAAAGAGGATGGCTTCCAGTATAGCAATAGCTTCACCGGAAAACACAGATGTTTCAGGGGGACACTTAAATTGGAGAATGATTTTAAATTTAGGGATCCAGCAGGCAGCACCAACACAGCTGGACGGGGAAAGTTTAGATGCATCGGTATATATATGATGATGATTTAACCAATTTTGATGAAGAATTTCTTGAAATTTTAACTTTATACCAGGATCTCCTTTTTTCAGACCCAAATCTGTGACGATAGGAACATTGAAGGTAAGGGCTTTGAAGGAAGTAGAGAATAAGGGATTGATACAAAAGGTTGAGAGAGGATTTGGGAGGTTTGAAAATTTGGTGTAGCTGATTAAAATGTAAGAACGTGGCCGGTTTGGGTTGCAGAGTTGGGAGAGCTTGTTGAGTTTAGGCCAAAGAGGATGGGAAGACAGCTGTAATGATTTTATGACAAAACGATCGCTTAAAAATTGTCTTCTGATTTGCAAAGGAGGGTCAACACACTCAACCTGTAGGGCATTAGTAGGCGACGATTTCATGGCACCTAGGATAATCCGTAGGCTTTTGTATTGGATTTTATTTAACTTTTGTGATAGTGACTTAGTAATAGGGTCTAAAACAAACAGACAATAATCCATATGACTACGTACAAGGGCATGATAAATTAATTTTAAGCAGTAGGGATGTGCACCCCACCATACACCTGATACTGCTCTTAATACATTAAGTGATTTTTCACACTTTTTGGAAATATATTCTATGTGGGAAAATCCATTCAGTTTGCTGTCGAGTATTATACCAAGAAATTTTGCCTTGTCCACCAGGTTGATGCGCTCACCCTGATAAACCAAATCAAAGACAGGGGCTACTCTTTTCCTGGTAAAGGTGACAGCCTGGCATTTGTTTATCGATAAAGATAGACCGTTGTCACCCAGCCACTGGCCTAGGTAATGCAAAGCAGAGTTAAGTCGAAAAGATAAATTTTCTACTGAATTTGAGCTATGATATAAAACAATGTCATCTGCATACTGCAAAATGTTACAAAAGCTATCAACAGACATATCGAGATCATGTGTATAAATACTATAGAGCAAGGGACTGAGGACAGAGCCTTGAGGGAGACCCTTCCAGATAAATCTGGGAGGAAGCACAAATAGTGGATGTCTCACAGATATTGTTCTGCAAGATAGCATACTACATATAAAATGAACCATTCTTGGCGGAATACTCAGCTGGTGCATTTTCTGCCTGAGTATCGGAAGAAGGACACTATCGTATGCAGACGCTACGTCCAGAAAAATGCCTACAAGATATTCTCCCTTAGCAAAAGCTGATCAAATGTCTGTTGTGAGTAAGCTTAAACTGTCAGTTGTGCTGAAACCCTTCCGGAAGCCAAATTGGGAGGGAGACAGAATGTTTCTACTTTCCACTATCCATTCCAGGCGATTTTTCAAAAGGTGCTCAGTAACTTTTGCCAGAGTAGACGATAAAGCAATAGGACGATAAGAATTACTGTCTAAGGGATTTTTACCTTGTTTTAATATTGGGATAATAATTTGAGACTTCCACGATTGCGGGACGATTCCTGTCATAAACAAGGTGTTAATTATGTTAAGATAGCAATGTTTTGCTTTATCATTTAAATTTTGGATAAGAGAGTATGGAATGCCATCTTCCCCAGGTGTTGAATCTTTCAATCCATTCAGAGCACACTGAAGCTCAGAAAAAGAAAAGGGGGCATCCATTTCATCCGAGATAGATGCTGGCATTGAAGTAAAGATGTTGTCCTCACAAGGGACAAAAGGAGGGGCGAGTTTGTCTGCAAAATCATTAAGCCATACAGAAGGATCATTAGAGGATAGGCTATCAGAGGCTAGGGAGCGGCGAAATTTTTTAAGTTGGTTCCAAACTAGACGTGGAGGAGAGCGGGGAGTAAGGGATTCACAGAAGCGAACCCAACAAAATTTTTTCTTTTTTGACACCAAGCGTTTAAACTTGGCATCCAATTTTTGATACCTGATAAAGTTTTCAGGGCACATGTTCAGAGAGTATGCCTTTTCTGCTTCCGATCTTAGTTCAGCCAGACGTTTGCAATCCTCATCCCACCAGGGGGTGGAAAGCAAACGTGTTTTTGAGTGGTGCTTTTTAGGAAAATGGGTATTAGCAGAATTTAAAATAGCATTAAGAAAAAGATCATAACAAATTAAAATATTTCCATCATCTTGAGAATCAGGGAGGATGTCAATCATGCTATCAACAGATTCAGCATAAGGAGAGAAATTAGAAAAATTCAATTTAAATTTAATAATAGGGATAGGGTTAGAAGGCAGGGAAGGTCGTAAGTGCATAGCAAGGATAATGGGAAAGTGATCACTGCCAAAAGTGGATGGGAGGACTTTCCAGGACAACATAGAAGCTAAGGAAGGGGAGGCTAAGGAAAGGTCTACAGCAGATTTGGGGTTCTGATTAGGATAAGCTCTCCGAGTTGGTGAACCATCATTAAGAATGCAAAAGTTGAATTCATCAAAGACGTCCAACAACAGGAGAGCAAAACCATCAGTAAGGTGGGATCCCCAGGAGGTGTGATGGGAGTTGAAATCTCCCATGACAAGAACTAGCCCTGAAGAGAGGAAAAGATAGAACGGAGTTCAGGGATAAGGGAAGGACTAGGATGAGGAATATACAGAGATAAAAAGGAAATGTCACAGGATCTAACAGCAACAGCATTGATGTGCTGGCTGGGGGAGGATATGGGGATTTGGGAGAAGGGGATTTTGTGCCGAATGAGGATGGCACTACCCGCATACCCATCACTTCTGTCATCTCTCAAACAGAAGAAACCCGGAACCCGAAAACGAGAACCTGGAACTAACCATGTTTCAGAGATGGCAATAATGGCAGGATTATGCAGGTTGATTAAGGATAGGATTTCATGTTTTTTTGGGCGGATGCTCTTACAGTTCCATTGAAGGAAGCTGAGTGGGGCCATTTTTAAGAATAGAAAAGAGTTGAGCAAGTGATGCGGCAACGTTGGGCGGTAAGGACATATCATTACATGTAGTAATAATACTGAGGATCATTTGGACGAGGTTTTCTAATAGGTTACTACTATAAGGGGTTAAGGGACTTTGAGGGTTGTTTAGTGCACAACCATTAGGGAGAGAGGAAGGGATGTCACCTACAATGGATTGATGGGCTTGTTTATCGTACCCTTTGCCTAGAGCGGCTACGGGACGAGGATAATGCGTTACCGTTTTACGATAGGACCTATTCGGTGAAGAAGGAGGTTGTGTTGAGGAAGTGGGAACATATACGGGGGGAGTGAACATTTCCTTTGTCATCTCTGCATATGACCGACGAACAGGAGGATAGCGAGAGGATGCTTCTATATAGGATATGTTATCCGTGGACATATCGGTTTTAATTTTAATTTGACGGAGGTATTCAGGACAGTCCTTCTCGGTTGTAAAATGCCTACCAGAGCAATGTAAGCAAGTGGCATTTTCTTTAGTTACGTCGCATGACTCACCTGTGTGCGATTGTGAACACTTGTAACACCTTGGCTGTGACCTGCATTGTGTCTTAATGTGGCCAAAACGGCAACAATTTAGGCACTGTATGGTAGGTAAATTATAGGTCTCAACTGGTAATGATGTATGGAACGAATAAACTCTACTTGGGAGGATTTGACCTCTAAAAGTTAGAACCACTGACTGGGTTGGGACCCAAGTGACTACGCCTTCCTGAATGTTTTTGCGATTAAGCCTACGAGCTTTCATTATTGAACCGCAGCCAGATGGGAGCTCTAATGACTCCACTAATTCCTCCATTGACCAGTCAACCGGAATACCCTTTACAAGACCCATTCTAGTTATATTGTAAGTCGGTACAGAAGCATTGAACTTACACATTCCTAATATGGGATTTTTTAAGAAATCATTTGCAGTTTGAGCTGAAATAAATTCAACAGAAATCTTGTTTCTGCCTACATTTTTAACGCCGTCTTTCACAACCGAGCCAATTTTGTGTGTGTGTAAAAATTGGCCGAATTTCAAAGCGCGAATAGTAGTTCCTGAGGCTGGGTCTGGGGTTTCACGGGAAACATGGACAATGAAGGGACCTTTGTCGTCATCAGAGTAACTCTTAGGGCCTTCGGAAAAGGATGGGTGTGTGTAAAGAGATTGTATTGACGGGCTAGCCGTGGATGGATGTACAATAATTTTTTTAGAAGAGGAGTCGCTGGAAGAATCAAGAGCTGGGCGTTTTCTCATATTTTGATAAGAGGAAGAGGATTCAGATGTATTTCGATCGTCAGTAGAACCACCCGTATCTGGCGGGTCTGGAGGACGATCGAGATCCATTTTTAAAATCAAATATATACACTAAACTTACAATACAATTATAATTAAACACTTACCTACAATAATAATGTTAGTTTAACCACTAATCCCACAATAATCTACTATTTACACTGTAAACAATAAGAAATAAGACACCAAGATCACTAAAACACGTGTGTTGACCACAGCTAACGCAAGCGGATCCATCAAGTTACTCCTTATTACATCATCTATCTACCGGTGAAAGTCCTATGTAAAACGGTCTAGCTGTTTCAGAGTTAAACCGGAACAAATAAACAGACAGACAAAAACTGTAAAAATATATATATATATATTTTGGTATATGTACCGTGTATCCAAATCCATTTAGTACAGCATTCTAATTTTATTTATTTGTCTAGATTAATTCATAGAATAGAACAGAATATAATGGAATAGAACAGAATAGAAAAGAATAGGACGGAATAGAATGGAATAGAACAGAATCGAATAGAATCGAATCTAATCGAAAATCGCATGGAAAATCAATAGAAATGGAGAAAAATCGAGTAGAATCGAATAGAAAATCGAATCGAAAATCGAATAGAATCAAACAGAAAATCGATTATAAAATCGAATAGATAATCGATTATAAAATCTAATAGAAAATTGATTACAAAATCGATTAGAAAAAACTTATTACAAAATCGACTAAAGAAAATCTAATAGAAAATCGATTAGAAAATTGATTATAAAATATTATTTTTTAAAAATGAAGCTATCATCGATTATACCTAATTTTGATGCTTAACATTGGGCAACGCAAACCACTTGGTTTTATTTGCTTTCAAAATCCAAGTTATTTGGTTTAAACCTTGAATATGCGTTAAAGAACTATTCATATCAACATAATTTATTTTTTCCCAATCAACTTGAAAAAAATAAGCGATATATCATCAGCAAACACGACTATATCACAAATACCTTTAAGATAATAAGGCAGATCATTCATATCTATATCGATCATAATCGATCCTTGTGTAATGTCTATTTTTTGTACAGATCCAGAAGATTTCGTTTAAGAGCCATTAACATCTCTCACCATCATTCATCCATCGTAGTCCACTGCTGGACATAAGCCTCCACAATTTCACGCCAAAAACGTCGTAAACTCATGTGTTTTACGCCACGATGGGCAGGTTAGTTGGTGATCGCAGGGCTGGCTTTGTCGCACCGAAGACGCTGCTGCCCGTCTTCGGCCTGTATATTTCAAAGCCAGCAGTTGGACGGTTATCCTGCCATCGGTCCGCTTTTTATGTTCCAAGGTGGTAGTGGAACTCTGTTATCCGTTAGTCGCTCTTACGACACCCACGGGAAGAGAGAGGGGTGACTATATTCTTAACTGCCGTAACCATTGAATAATACAGTGTCTTCTATTAATCTTTTAATATACAGCGTGAAAATACTTGAATAATTAAATATACATATATTTATCAAAAAAAAAAATTTTTTTGGAGGTAAATACAGTTTCAATAAATTTAACAGATGATATACAAACAAAAATCTTGCTATGTAAACAATATAATTTTTTTTAAAGAGAAATATCAACTAAGCTGTTTATAATTATTTTCCAGCTTTCGTAGTACCTTTCTTACTGAGATTCATTCTTTGAACTTCATTGTGTTAAGAAAACAGCTAATCTAACAATTATTGTACACTTCTCATCGTATTGGATTCTGTGGGTAGACACAAAATACAAATTTCAACAATAACGAGGCAAAATCTGTGTGAGAGACTGGCGACTGTACTAGGAGACCTGTATTACGGATTGCCAGTCCCTCCACATCCGGACCGAATGGAATTTAAATACATCAATTTGATCTATAAAATTATTAAATATACTCACACTTTAGTGTCATGGTGTATGTATGGGTTAGTGTATGTATTTGTTAATGCATGAATGTGTCAGTGTATATATGTTCAGTGTATGTAGGTCTTAGTGTATGTACATGTATGTGTGGTAATGAACATAATAGTGCATACACGTGTTTACGTTGAAAATAAATTGAAATAACATCATGTAAGTCTTCTTCGTCGTTTCCTCACTGCTGAGGATCGTGACCACATATAATAAAATTATAATATTGATTTTTTATTTATTCTTTGTGCTTGCACTTTAATTGAGTTTGAGACTTTAGTTTTGAGTTTGATTATGGTTGTTGTAGCTCATTGGATAGCTTCGGAAGTGTAGATGTTTTTAAAATAATACACAGATACACCTTCATAGATTTTTTTCAGTACGTCAGCTTAGCTCGGTATTTTTAGTAAATCGTGTTTTTTGGGAATCATATTTAAATACGAATTACATATTTATAAAATATGAATATTTTTTTTACCGACAATGATAAAAAATATAAATAAATATAAAAAATCAAAAATCAAAAAAAAAATAATTAAAAAATAATAATGATAAAATAAAAATAATATTTTTCGATTTTACATACATTATTAAATAAAAAATAACGAGTGCCTATAAAAAAAAAAAAAAAATAATAATAATAATAATAGATCGAGAATTTGAACACTGGTCTTTTCAGTCGATCGCGACCGGCCGATTTCCCATCTGAGCTATTACAACTTTACTAATATTTGCGAAATTTACCTTCGTATCCTAACGCAGTTATCAATAAAGTAGTAGTAGGTCAGGTGGGAAATCGGGCAAACGGGATCCACCGAGAAGACCATTCAAATCCCCATGTCTCCAGGTCGATAAATTTTTTCACTTTTTTCTAATTGCAAACATGTTTTTTATTTAAATAACCAGTACATATTTTTTATTATTATGTCGATAAAATCGGAAAATATTGTTCATATTTTATCAATATGTAATTTGTATTTAAATATGATTTCCAAAAAACATGATTTACAAAAAAATACTGAGCTAAGCTCGGTCACTCGGGTACTTTATAATTAACAACTGTAAAATTATAATTATTAATTTGACTATAAAATTACTGCCACCAAAATAATACCTGTATAAAGACCACAACCTAATAACGGAACAAAAGAAACCTTAGTCATAAATAATCTATTAACAACATAACACTATTTAACTGGCTATCTAAAGACTTTCTGTCTTTACCATTATCAATGATAACGTCCCATTCATTAAAATCGTCCAAGCCACATTCAGATATGGCATCATCAACACCATTTTTAAACTGAAACCCTCTCTCAATTCTTGTTTCTTCATCTGCAACTAATCTAATTGTCTTTACTAGTGATCCGTAATTCTCCTTAAACCATTGCACATCAGTTTTCCGTCGTATGTCACTTACAATCCATACAGGTTTATCTGCAGCTAGAATTGAAAAACAGTATGATTAATATTAAAATAATACAACAGAATAATAAAATATATTATTGAAAAAAAGTCATAAATATACATATACTAGCTGACCCCGCAAATGTTGTTTGGGGGTATGAAAAAAAGATGTTGGCCGATTCTCAGACCTACCCAATATGCACACAAAATTTCATAAAAATCGGTCCAGCCGTTTCGGAGGAGTATTGTATCTAATATTGTGACACAAGAATTTTATATACAATATTTATTTCTTTATCTAGTCTTTATTGCAATATATCACACCTTCGGTGCAACAAAGTCACAACAGCTCATTTCTTAATTTTACAGGGGAGGACTTTTAATTTTTTTTACGCATCTATTTCCTCATTTCTGGATTACTATTTATGGTAGGTTTGAAATCTTTATAAAATTAAATGTTTACTTTCTTTGCTATAGTTTTAAAAACTTATATTAAAATATCAAAAAGTCCTAATAAAAGACATTTAAAAGTTCACTTTTTTACCACTTTTACTGTTATTAAATAAAAACTGATTATACCATTTTCACAAGCTGCTCTGCAAAAGCATCCATAATCGTTTTCCCTCATTTCATCACTCCATCTGATCATGTCTAGCCGGTATTGCTCCTTGTATACACTGTCACTCAACAACTCATTTAAATCCAAATTCTTCTCTTTGGCCCAGTGGCTTTTAATAGGTTGAGATATTTTGATAATTTCACACTCATTACCCAATCTAAAAGAAAATGTGACATTAAATAAACATTAATTTGATTTTTCAGACTTAATGGACAAATGCTAAAAACAATGTCTTTCATATCAACATTATTAATCAGACAGTTGGTTCAGCCTGTCACAGTTACTGCTAGAGATAGGCCTCCCCAAGTTCGCACCAGACATCTCGGTTTTTTGCAATCCTCATCCAGCCTCCACCGGCAATCTTACGTATATCATAATTAACTCAACATTTAAGATCTATTTCTAAAATATACTACCTCATTTTTAAATTATCTGTTAAAAAGTCTTTTCCGCATTTTCTCTTTCCACTAAACAGTAAAATTACTTTAGGAGCCATTATTATGTTTTAATCTGAAACAATCAACGTAATAAATAGTGTTTAAGCGATAAGCCAATGTTTGAGATATTATTTCTTTTGCAATTCTTAAATGGAAAAAGTAAAGATAAGACATACCTATATTATGTTTTATTAAATCGATTCTGCGATAAACTATTACTAAATCTAATTATAGCAGAAAATTAAGACAACATACGATAAATACAAAATATTCGTCATTTAGAAATTTTGGTTGATTGATTGGTTTAATCTTTAATCACATAAACAAATTAGTCTATGCTCAATGAAATTAGCCCATGTTAAGCCACTAAGCCGTCAAGACTTGACACTTGACATTGACAGTTTTGACACTGGTTTTAATTTTTTTTAAGGTTGTTATATCCACAGATAAATTAATCATTGGTTATTTCTAAGAAGCTTATACGACAAAGTACCATCTGGGGAACATGCTGGCAGGTTCAACGCGCCAACTGTAGATGACGTTGCTATTATTATGGTTAGTGAACCATCTAACAAAAGAGACATTAGAATCACACGTCGAGATAGAACTATTAATGTAATTTCAGATGTACATCGTTCATATGACGCACTTCAGTATCCTTTGATATTCTGGCAAGGGCAAGATGAATACCACATCAACATCAAACAGCGTGATTCAGCCACTGGTAATGAAACAAATAAAAACGTTAGTTCAATGAACTACTATGCGCACCGATTGATGATTAGATTTAATCAAGACAATTATATCTTCCGATATTGTCAGCTGTACCATCAATACGTTGTCGATATATACGCTAAGATCGAAAGTGAACGTTTACGATTCATTAGATTCAGTCAGGCTAAATTACGATCAGAGGAATACATCCATTTACGAGATACTATTATCGGAAACGTCGAAGAGAACTTAAGCACCAATTATATTGGAACTTTATTTATTTTGCCCTCAAGCTATATAGGCAGTCCACGGAATATGCAAGAATACATATAAGATGCGATGACTTACGTACGTCATTATGGTCGACCTGCTTTGTTTATTACATTTACGTGTAACCCAAATTGGGAAAAAATACAAACTTTGTTATTATCAGGCCATCAATCAGTACATCGTCGTGATATCGTTGTACGTGTATTTAGGCAAAAATTGAAATCTATGATTGATTTAATCGTTAAATATTCAATTTTTGGTAATACATGTTGCTGGCCGTATTCTATTGAGTGGCAAAACCGAGGTTTACCTCATGCTCACATTTTGATTCGGCTTGAAAATAAAATTCGTCCAGAAGAAATAGATCAAATAATTTCTGTCGAAATTCCGGATTCATCAACTGACCCAGAGTTGTTTGAGGTTGTTACCAGTCAGATGATCCATGGACGATGTGGTATTTTTAACATGACGTCGCCATGCATGGAGAATGGAAAATGTAAGAAACGTTTCCCAAAACCATTTACGAATGATACTATTACGGATATCGATGGTTTTCCATTGTATCGCCGTAGAGACACTAACCATGGTGGCCGCACATTTTATATGCAAATGTCAAATTCTACAAATCAAGTTGAAATTGATAATCGGTGGGTAGTCTACTGCTTTCGAAAACGTATAAGGCTCATATTAATGTCGAGTTTTGTAGTTCCGTGAAATCCGTTAAGTACATTTGCAAATACGTTAATAAAGGTGATGATCTGGCCGTATTTGAAGTACAAAATATAATATATACCGATAATAACCGAAATGACGAAATAACACAATACCAAATGGGGAGATACATTAGTAGTAACGAGGCTATCTGGCATATTTTTAGTTTTCCGTTACACGAAAGAGATCCTGCTGTCCAGTATCTTGCAGTACATCTCGAAAATGGTCAGCGAGTATATTTTACTGAAAAAAATATTGTCCAAAAAGCACTTGATCCACCAAAGACGACTTTAACTGAATTTTTTGCATTGTGTCAAAAATCTGATGAGTTTGACCAATTCGCAAAAACATTATAGTACACCGAAGTTCCACGCTATTTTACCTTTAATAAAGCAGGCAAAAAATGGGAACCACGTAAAAAAGGGAAACCACATCCATCAATACCAGGTTTATTTAAATCCAAGACATTGGGACGACTTTACACCGTACATCCAAAACAACGTGAATGTTTCTTTTTGCGTTTGTTGTTGGTAAATGTTCCTGGACCACATATCCTGGAACAAATTTTGAATTTTTGGGCACAGTTAATGGTCGAATGCTCAATACATATCGAGAAGCATGTTGTGAATTGAAATTACTGGAGGCAGACAATCATTGGGACTTGACAATTGCTGATGCAGCGTTAACATCCACACCAAATAGTATGCGTCAACTATTTGCAATAATTTTGACGACGTGTTTTCCAACACATTCATTGATTTTATGGGAAAAATATAAAAATTATATGACTGAAGACATCGTGTATCGAGCCAAACAAACAAACCAATGCCCAAATCTAGATTTCACACCAGAGATGTATAATGAAGCATTGGTGTTGATTGAAGATTTCTGTATTTTAATTTTAAATTTACCACTGAGTCATTATGGTATGCCAGCCCCTAATCGTCCGGCCACTGATTTTCTTAACACAGGTTTGCAACGAAAAAAACATTACAATGAAATTGATTTAGCTTCAATTATTGCGAATAATGAGCCATCATTGACAACTGAACAAAACATATTTATAATCGGATTATGAGGACTGTTAATGCTGAACAAGGTGGATTTTTTTTCTTAGATGCACCAGGTGAAACCGGTAAGACATTTTTAATATCATTAATCCTTGCAAAGATACGGTCGCAACAAAAAATTGCATTGACAATTGCATCGTCAAGCATTGCTGCCACTTTATTAGATGGTGGACGAACAGCACATTCAGCATTGAAGTTCACAACAAACCAAATGCAGTGTGTAACATTAAAAAGAAAAGTGGAATGACTTCAGTGTTGCAAAAGAGTGCAATTATAATTTGGAATGAGTGTACTATAGCTCATAAGCATGCACTTGAAGCATTGGATAGAAGTATGAGAGATTTGAAAGGCAACGATAAACTTTTCGGTGGTACTGTCTTACTATTGTCTGGTGGCTTCCGACAGACATTACCAGAGTGGGGGCTTGATTTTCATTGCTGTAAATATTTTAACAATAGTTTAGTATACCTGTAGTCATTATAATAAGCACCCCACGCATTTTGTACAACAATATGAATTTTTCAATTAAGAACTCCAGTTTTATTTCCAATTTAGCTAATTCGATTTTACCGGAAGGGTTTTATTTCCTCAGTTGCGATTAGAGAAATAAAATATGGCAGTACGAAATTCGCCGGGTCAGCTAGTTTCTTATAAAACTAAACACCCAATTATTCAAAATTACACACAAAGTTGGAGTTTCTGGAACTGAACTCGATTTGATAACGAATAGCACTTAATAAAAACACAAACCTTAATAATTTAAATTAATAGCAAGACGACTTAACAATACGTGTTTATGGATGAAACGAACGAGTTTAACAATATTTCTAAATGAATATAATTCCGAAGTTCCTTATTGAAAGCTTGATTTAGAATGTGTTATTTAAGTCATGCATAAGAAATTTTGTGATAACTAAAAAGTGCCCTTATTACCCCCTAGCTGAAAATGCCAAATACTTTAAGTTTTGTTGATAATTTCATAAGAAAGGAAAATTTTATTTTTGGGCCTTAATTTACAGTGGTAGTTTAATAAGGCCCATGTCAAGAGTTTTTAAAAATTATTATATTTCTTTCCATACTGCTTTCTATATTACTCTTTATCTTTTATTCTTATCTTAAATAAAAAACTTTTTACTGAACCCATTTTTTTTACTATTTTAAAAAATTGACGCAATTGACGTAATTCGCAAAGATGAAAAACAAAAAAGCAAAAAACAAATGAATTACGGTTTTCGAAACGGAAACGCATGAGTAAAAGCTGTATACATCTAAATTTGGAATTCTTAACAAAATGGGAAATATTTGAGATCAAAGTGCCGTTGTTGTAAAAGCGAAAGTATTTCATTCCATATGTACTAATTACCTAACCTCTCCTTATTCTTGCGCTTTATTTGAAAATTATCTTCGTGCTACAGTTGCGTCTCCTATTTAGTGACTGCACGGAAACTCTGATACGCAAAGACAGTGCTCCTTTCTTTTACACTCCATAGTACCACTTTACCTCTTTTTGTAAATTAAATTAATCTACGTGAGCGTAGCCGCAGGCGAACGCTAGTAATTAATGTAAATATGTAAAATCTTACCTTGAATTTCTATATGAATATAATTGTGTTTGCAGACAAACGAAAAAAAACCGACTTCAATTTCATCGACGAGTAATACAACGTAGATCGACGAAAAAATAGTCAAGTAACTACGCGTTATCAAAAATTACTCAAAAAGTAGTTATCAGATCTCGATAAAATTTATATGTGACCACATGATAAACGTCAGCTTTCCCAGAGTTTCCTCGATTTCTCTGGGATTCCATCATTAGATTCTGGTTTCCTTATCATGGTATCAAACTAGGGATATCCCCTTTCCAAGAAAAAAAGAATTATCAAAATCGGTACATCCAGTAGAAAGTTATGCGGTATAATACAACGTAGTTCGACGAAAAAAGCGTCAAGTAAAAATGCATTATTAGATATAACTCGAAAAGTAGTTGTTAGATCTCAAATAAATTTAAATGGGACTAATTGACACACACCACCTTTCGATTAAAAAAAAATTATCGAAATCGGTCCACCCGGTCAAAAGTTCTGATGTAACATATATAAAAAAAAAATACAATCGAATTGAGAACCTCCTCCTTTTTTGGAAGTCGGTTAAAAATACGAACTCTCTGTAACTAACCTAAAATCTCTGTTTCAAACACACAATAGCTTACAATAACCTCCCATACAAATCATCGTTTTTTATTTGGAATTTTCTGCAGGTGTACATATTTGTGAGCCTTAATAAGCTTAATTAGGTATATAGGTAGGTATGATGGACTACTCGGCGAATAGTGGATATCGCTTTGCGCATTGTTTGGGGGTCGGTGACAAAATAGTTTAGTTCAGCAAAAAAGTAAAAATAAATAAAACGTTAAAAAAATATATTTAGTAGTGTTTAAATGTGTGTGTTGACCTATATTCATAAAATGTTTTTTATTTTTGTTGAACTTTACTGTGTAACAGCGCCATCTCTCGAGTTTCTAAAGAACGCCGTTAAAGATAACGTTTTACATGACATAAATTCGGCAACATAATAGCACGATGTTGATTTTAAAAGTTTATATAGATGGCAGCACAAGACATCGTACAAAGTTATTATAAAGCTAAAAAACAACTATTGAATAAAATTAACAAGATGGTGCAAGACGTTAAGCTCATATCATAAAAAAGATAATATTATATACCTATGATAAAAAAAAGGTAATATATGTTCAAAAATATATGATTGTTTTCACAAAAAAATTATAGAAATATGGAGCAATTTTTACCATCTCATAATATGATCGATGTTAGAAAATAAGAACTTATCCATAATCATTACATTTACCAAAGTTATTTATCAAGAATAATTATATTTTAATTGATCAAATTGTAATTTTAATGTAATGTAATAACTACGTAAAATTAATAAAATTGAAAAGCTTAAGAATCTTTTATCCATACGCATTAATTTATTGAACCATAACAAAATGTACCCTATATTTGATTCGATATGGGATGTATCATATCTCCCACACTGCATTATTATATTCACCATAACACATAACTATAAATAAAATCGTGCCGACACGAAAAAATGGCGTTATTTGAATGCCGGACGATAATTTAAATGTAGCAACAACCGCTTTTAGCTTACAACCTTAATTGACTTAAAAATGCTTATCAATAGTCGTTATTCAAAAAATAATAAACACAAAACAGTTCCATACAAATATAAGCCTTAAGGTAGGGGTGTTCGACCTATATTCTAAAGTCCACCTGCTTAAACATAATCTCTTTAGCGATAAGGATGAAGTTCGAAGCACGATGCACGCTCACGACTTTCTGAACGACTCCGGACATGACATTCCACGTTTCGTTGTAGATTAGAATGGGATGGATAGCGAGCCACCCGCCGAAAAAAACGAGACAAGCAACCGCGGAACAGTCCACGTGGACTGCTTAATATCAACACAGGAGCAACGACCAATGGAAAACGGTACCACTAATGTATTTCTCACCTCCGCACTCACACCCAGGTCGCCTGCTGTTTTTGAATTATTTATGCGATTCTCAACTTTCCGTGGCTCGCCTAGGGTTTCAAGTTTCGCGATCGTGTCTACGTGGTTGTTTTCGAAATGACTTATGGCATCTACCGATGTCATTTTCGTACGTAAGGCTTGTAAATAAGGCAGGTTGTCGCTCGCGAAGTGCTCTGCGGCTCTTGAATTTAAAACGATTCCCAAGAACACGGGCGCAAGTTGATGAAGGTTGGAAGAGGCCGCGGTGCAAACTGCATCGTCTCGCACAGCGCTCCCCCTGCCCACCCCGCTGCGCTCGCCCGCCTTTATTGTAGTAAGTTCGGCGTATACGGTACGTGTGTGTATGGCTGTTCCGAGTCAACTGTTGTGCTGAGGCACGACGTTTTCATAGCGATGCGAGGTGCATGCGGCCGCGCCGCGCTTTCGATGTTTGCAATATTACGCTTTTTGTTTGTTCGATGTGGGCGTCTCACCGACGAATCAATATGAAAATAAACACCGATCCACTCATACACTAAGCAAAATATTTGCTTAGTACGAATAAAATGTACCTACATCTCGAATACCTTTCTATATACCTATCTACAAAATTTTACGTGTAACTAGGTATAAGAAGAATTATTGAGTTACTTACTGACGTAGGAAACCTATTTATCAATTCAATATTAGTGATCATATATACCTACACAAACAGCATTGTCTTATTACTTTACATGATTTGGTCATCTATACATATAAACAAACCTAGTATAGAGCAAGTAAGGGGATGAAGATTATACTTTTATAAAAACAATTTAACTTCTTTACGGAGAAAAAATAACAAACGAGCGGTAATAAAGTGGGGTCCTTTGAACACTTCGACTAGATCGTGATTATAGGTATTTTTGATTCAATGAAAGGGATCGTTGGGGTAGCTGCGGAAATATTAGGGCGCCCCTGCTCACGTGACATTTCTAAAGGGCCAGCCGTGACACTGCGCTCTATTTGCTTTTTAAACTCGTTAAACGGCATCAGATTTTACTTTTGAGTCCTATGATTCGCGACTCCATATTCAAGACTTACAATTACTTTTAATTCTTTTTTGGTATTGACTCCTGACGCTGATAAATTAAATTGAGTTTTTAAACATTTTGCTCCTTAAGACTAATGTCTAAAGGAGTAAAATATTTAAACAGTTACGTAATGTTTAAACGGTTACGATTACAATGACTAAAAAATGTGGCTAGTACAAGATTATTTTTTAGTCACCCTAACTGACCATCGATAACGACCTGTTTATGACGATTGTAAAAAATCCTGCAACTGATAACTTTGTAAATCAAATCCTAAAATGTAAATCTATTTGTCTCTAATGCATGTCTATTTTATTTAACTTTTACCTTGCTCGATTATACTAGTATGAGGTAGGCTGACTTACCTGAGCAAAATACCTTTTTGTTGAATTATTTGGTCGAACCAAAGGACTTAAAAAATTATTCTAGCGTGTCGGTACCTACCTAGTTATCTACCTACTACATTATCAAATTATTCTATAGCTATAGGCAAGCTATATTATACATTATAAAGGAAAATAGTAATTCCTGCACTTAACTCTATATAGGTACCTACTCTGGTGGTCAAAGCCCCTGCGAAATATTTACCTATTTACCTAAAAGTATTACATAAAATTTAAAGGGTCATAAAACAAATGTACATAAGAAGAGTAAACACAGAAATATTATACTTAGACCAATTTATAAATATACTTAGCATATTAAACAAACGTGCTCGCAAGTAATCTCTGCTATTTGTTCGAGCGATGCAAAAATACACGAAGGGCTGTTTTGTTTGAACACATGCGGCAGTCCTTTCCTGTGTAAAATCACATCTGACCCCTCCGTAAAGAATTTTTTTCTAAATGGCATACAAAATTTAATTATAAATGAACACGTTATACGTATTGTTTGAACTTAAGTGGCCTATTGTACGTGTTATTATAGTTAGGTATAAAGGAAAATAAATAATTTTAATGAATAAAACGTATTTACTTGTTAATTATAATAAAGCTGTTAATAACATTATTTGATAGCAAAAACAATTATTGCGGAAAATTTAAAGTAAATAAACATAATTATAATTTTATAATTAAATAATAAATGTTGTTTATGTGCTCAAAGTTGCCTAAATATAATAATATTTCTTAGAATGATTTCCACTGGTGGCGCGGTGGGAACGAGAGACAAACCGAAACTAAATACTTTCCTACTTTAATATAATTTGACGGAAAGTGAAACGTTGTTAATGGTATCTATCTGAATTTGATCCGACGAAGCGACGCGGATAAATGAGAAAAATCAGTACCAACGTCCCTCGGAGAGTTAGGGGGCTACAGGGGTGCAATACGCAAACTAATGAACTTAATTTCTTGCTCGAATCCGAGATTAAGGAAGGGGCTTAAAGTTGTATGGGGATGTAAAGAAATAATAATAATAACTTGAATTACGATTTAATAAACTTAGGTTAGGTATATGCCCATATCTCTTTATTTAAGGAATTAAATAAGTAGATACACAAACAAATTTGTAACACTTTTTTTATGAAGTAAGTGCCTAATACCTATGAAATAAATACGTATTTAATTTATAATATGGTCGTCTGTTCCTACAGTAAGCAACTTAATGATTGCGTTATAGGTAGGTAACTGCTGTCTGATAAAGCTAGATATATATATATATATATATATACATTAGATAAATGCCTAAGTATAAACAATACTTATATAAAAACAAATTCGTATGTATCACACCCAGGCTCGAGGCGAGAATCGAACCCACTACCTCCGGAGCAGGAAGCAGGGTCACTGCAAACTGTGCCAACGGTCTAGTAAATTTTATTTACTTACTAAAAACATAAAACCTACTTAGCTTTAAAGTACTAAATACGACAACTTATCAACTTTTATAAACAAACTGTTATGATGAGATAAAATCAAATTGAATAATCAAAATAAATGATTTTTGAATATCATATCAAAAATTGACCGCTCCAGCGGGATTCGAACCCGCGTCCTCGACATACCGCGGGTTCGAATCCCGCTGGAGCGGTCAATTTTTGATATGATATTCAAAAATGTTTAGAATTCCTAATTGTGGGTAACACAAAAATAAAAATCGTACATATTAAAATAAATGATGTCAAGTTTATTACATACTCTGTAACCCGCAATGGAAGAGTGAACACCTCCCGATAACGTGCCCACCTACACGGCTATCAATATGCTCTATCTGTCATACGAAGGCGCGCGTGTCGGACACACCGCACGGCGCTCACATTATTCAACACAAACAAAAAGGGAATAAATGCTGGAATAAAATACTTTTAATTTCCCCGGGCGCCGCTAATCGGGCAACAGCGATGGAGGGCGCCAAATCGCCCTTTTTATTTTACTGCATGAACGCAAATCCGGCGGGAAAACGAGGAGGACGACAAAGGGAAATGGGCGCGCGGGGGTGCGGTCACGCGCACGGAATTAGCGCTCCCCTCGCCCCGACCGCGCCCGCACTTGACCCGCGCGAGGTGTCACCGAGCACGTTACCTACCCGCAAAAAATGGGGGTGAGCCGCTACCGCGCTCCGACGCCCTCGCCGCTCGCCACTCTACACCGGGAGCACGGATTTTGTTTTTAATTTATTACGATTGTTTCGATAACCTTAACGCGCGCCACTTAACCTACATACCTACTGAATACGATCCAGCGATTCCTATCGAAATAGGCACAAAATAGGTACCTATTACTAAATTTTCTACTACAGTTAACCTTGGCGTAATCTCTAAATGGATTTCCGTTGGGCGCACATTTATTAAATTAAAGCCACTAATTGACACGCAAAGCAACTAGTGTTAACCGCAAATAGTGATATTACAGCTTCTGAACTTAAACAATGACTCACATTGTGCAGAGTAGTCTGAAAACATATTAATTAAGCCGTACCTTTTCTACAATTATACCTACCACTACACTACACAATACAAGGCTATATTTGTATTTATAAGTATTTATTTTAAACATTAAATTGACATAATATTGAGACATACAAGAATATCCTCAAAAATAAACCAATCGTTCCAGATCCATATTAATGACAAAATATGTTTTTTTCCTTGTTTAAATTAACGATTTGGATTTCCCGTTATAATATCTATATAACACCCAAGTCCATAAGCTGACCAAAGTCGCTAACAAACACGTACGAAGACATGAAACAAAAACTATATAAGAAAGTTCCTATTGCCTTGAAACTCTCACTGATGTTTTAATGTTGAGTTATCTACGATCTTATTATTGTTAGATTTCGTGTTCCCGGGGTAGAAGTTCGAACAAAAGTATAACAGTTTGTGTGTTTTATTGCTAAAGTAAATCATCTGCGCTCAGAAACGCTGAGCTGACACTACGTAGTTTTGCAGTAACTCCAGACTTTGTTGAGCTCTTACTCACCGCGCATAGAGTACCTACACTGTACAGTCCACATGCTACGACGGAGGAGCCTCGGTTTGGTTTGTAATCTATTAGTTGTAAAGATTTGTCTACGAAGCATTTGAAATAAAAAATTAATAAATACTGTCATATAGATTCAGCTACTAACGTGACGTAGGTTTACGTGTGTATTTTTTCGCAAAATATTTTTCTGTTTTTAACCGACTTTCAAGGAAGGGGTTCTCAGTTCAACTGTATTTTTTTTTTGTTTGAATATATTATAGATTGGAACATCGTTGGGAACATTTCGTATGAGTACTTTTCGAGTTTACTAATGTGGGCTCGTTTATCGCGCATGACGTAATAGTTCAGCGGCAATATGGCAGTAAAGTTTACGACTTCTATAACAAGGATAAGAGTCCTCCATGCGTCATTAGGCGCATATAACTCAGATGCTTTGTGAAGAAGTTGGTTTTGTGAATTGAACAAACAACTCAATTGTTGGCCCGACGACCCGCAGTAGCTCCTCGCTCGTCAACGAGTCGAGACAATAAGGCTCTGGCAACAATTGCTTACAATTGACACAGTTGCAGTCCCATACTTGCTTCTTATCGTAAGACACTCGACATCTTACACTTCTAAACTCCAACAGTGATAAATGTGTTTAGAGCTAAGTTATTCTTAAAAAAACTGTGCAAAATTATTGTAAATTTGAATTTAGTACCTAAATATTGACTTTTTTTAAATAGAATAATAATCATCTATTACATACATAACTATATATCTACATACGGGTGCGTAAAAGATTTTCTGTTAAAGATAGGTAACTGGGGCACAGCAAGAAATTTCTTGCTCAAAATATGGAGCGGTGGGCGACTGGGGTAGTACCTCGACCTTACAGAAGACCACAGCTACATAATACTGAATTCAAGCAGTGTTGTGTTCCTGTTGGTGGGTAAGATGACCAGAGCTCCTGGAGAGGATTAGGAATAGAATCGGCAACGCGATTGTGACGCTTCTGGTGTTGCGGACGTCTATAAGCTACGGTAATCGCTTACCATCAGGTGAGCCGTACGCTTTTTTGCCGATCTAATTATATAAAAAAGGTACCATGTGTAGGTAGGTACATAATTTACGCATTATTCTAATTTCTAAGATAAAGATTGGATAGATTATTGATGGAGAAGTTTTTAAATACCCATTTAATAGCTAGGTAATTACACGTCACACCTGCGCATATAATAAACGTGAGTCAAACTTTAATTTTGCCGCAGGTTCAAACAATTTATGGGTAGAATAAAATCCATAATGTTCAAACGTTTAATAAGTATTATCGTACTGGGTGCCGCCGATTAGAAAGTAATGACTTTGCAAACACGTTGCTTTATTAAAATGCTTAATGCACATAGAAAATAATAAGTACCTACTTAATCTTCACTCACAATACATCACGCATAATAACCTTTATTTTTCAATTTTAAGTTCGTTTTTTATTTTAAAAGGGTCTCTTTGACAAAAATGAACTTTACCTTGCAATCCAGGTAGTAATAGATACTCGTTAGATAAAACTGCATTTTCTTAATCATAGGTTTATGAGTCATAAAATGTTGTACACAATCATGTCATATCAAATAGCTAACTGCAATCATCGTGTCCTGCGGTCGGTTATGGGAAAGTGTTCCATGAACGCTCCCAAGTGTAGTCACGTACCTACCCATTGCCGCACTGTCTGACTTGTTTTCTACCAACTACCTACGTCTTGTCAACAGAGCTAAGCTTTTTTATCTTTAAAAATATTTAAAATGCATAAAAACGTGAAAAAAAAAATATATATATATATTGAATAGTTTCATAACTTATCTAATATCAGAATTATCAAATTATTGACGAAGATTACAATAAATAATATACCTAATTATAAGATTATAACTGAGGGTACCTTTTAATGTAAATCATATTATGAAAGTTAAACGGCTTGTTTTATCACTTACTAACTACGTAGTAGATATATAACCTATCACATCTTGTTCGTTACAAACGTGTATCGAAAATGTAAGTCTCTATTAAAATAGATAGAGCCGCTAATACGAGCCGGTAGAAATTTAATAAAATTAGCATGTAGTTACTATCATCGTAGTTTTTTCTTGTACACAGAATAAATAATGTTCTTAATTAGCAACATCCTCAATTTCGAAGTTCGATAAGTAATTAGAACATTAATTTAACCGCTTATTAAAATGTCGAACAGGTTCGACATACTCGAGTTTCGAAGTGCGAATGTTATTGAAAAACACGTTTTACGCTATTATGTTACTATCAACTATTACTCGTATGTGTTATAATGACACACGTCTATTAGTCGACTAACATTAGAGGTACAATGTAGCCGCGCCGTCGAGCGCAATCGTTAATTGATAAGACGGAAAGTGACAAGTACCTACATTCGAGATGCGAGCTCAGATAATGAAGTACTTAATGTTATCAATACAGTGTTCTTACGTATAGCTCTTGAATGAAAACTTCAGTTATATCTCCATCTATCATGATTTATCGGTAGACTCAATTCGGCAGCTTACGCAGTCAGTAAAGTCTGACGATTGACTGATTTTTAATGCATTAGGTAGAACGGATTAATTATCTACCTCTAATTTAAATTTTCTACATTTTGATTATTGAAAAAATATTAAAATGTTATAAAACTATACTTAAAAAATTAACTAAGTATTAAAAAAAAGTCGACTGTTACAAATAATCACTAAAAAGGGAAAAACAAGCGTTACAATTTAGTTAAAGTGTATTCAGTGCACCGTGTGCCTGTTATATTCCATTCGATACTTTAATAAACTACCTACTGATTTTTAATGCATTAATAAATAATACAATTATATAAGAAATTCAAATTGTCGCCCGCCGGGACAAAAAGTTTTACTAAATATCTACTGATTTTACCTACTATCAATCGAACATTAACAAAATTTAAGAAAACTACTATCGATTGATTTTATTTGGATTATTAAGTAGTTTGTCCTCGCATGCTGTAATTTGAAGTACCTATAGGTATTATGCGATTTTAACTTAAATGTACCTACTTATTTGTACGTTAATAGTCTTTAAGGTAAGTTGTAACTCGGCTTAATCGTAACAAATTGGAAAATTGGATAGGTAAGTACCTACTTAAAGGTAGGATCGCCTTCTCAAAAAAATATATTTTGGATTTGAATTTGATATTTATAAGTCTGCAAAAGGCAGTCAAGTGGTGTGGAACTCGCTGTCGGTTGATAGCGCTCTTCCTTTGCGCTCGCCCCCCGAGAGATGTCGCTAGGTTTCGCGCTCTGCTCAGCCGCTAGTAAAAATACGTGCGGGTATTTCCTGTCCCCGCGGCGAGGGCGGAGGGGGCGATAAATAACTCAGTTTGCGGGTAGCAGGAACGGGCGGCGGGGCGCGGGGTCGCAGCGTTATTTGTAGGGCTCGCGTGTGAATTATTCGTGGGTTCACGCGCGCTGTTTGCCCGCCGTCTTGTGGAGTGGTGCGCCGAGCCGCCGACCCTCGTTAATGAAATTTCATATCGTTCGCCCGTCGCGTCTCGTTCTATTGTCGCCGCTCACTAGTCTCAAACTCGCTACCCTATTCTCTGCCTATTGAATGAACCGAATTGTTACACTTGACTGTGGAACTGCTGAGAAACACTATTATATTTGCTCAACTTGAATAGAAATTAGGCAACGATTGTTACATACGAAATTGTTAGCAAGTAGGTTAAACAAATTATGTGTTCAAAGTTATACCTACCTAATGATTTCACCATTAATTCTTCTACAATCCTAATGGCTCGTTGTCTATAAATATAAAATGCCTCGCTAGTTAATCTTACCGTTAGTAACACGCATCATAACATTCATAAAGTTTCCGAATTTATTGGTGTCGGTAGAGCAGATCGTAAACATGACGAGATCTATGAACACTTAAAACTATTAGGTTCTGCCACTACGACTAGATAATAATCATTATACCTCAGGAGTGTACCTACCTATATGGCTAGGTTGTAATCAATTTAAATAAATAGAACTTGGGATTTAAGCTCTTTATTTTATTTATTATTATTTATTTATTTTATTTTATACTTTATTGTACACCACAAATATATTACAAACAAAGCATAAAGATAGTTACAGACAGTGAAGTACAATGGGCGGACTTATGGCTAATTAGCCATTTCTTCCAGACAACCCATACATAGAAAGGAAAGTTATTATCTAAATTGGGTAGGTGGTGTAGATGTATAATAAACTTACATACAAATGTCTACAATCAAATACTTATAATAAAATAAAGAATTTATTATTATCATTAGCACTTATTTTAAAATAACATAACAAAAAATTTTGTTATAGTACTTTAATATTTTTAATCATACTTTTAAATATCATACTCAAAAAGAAATGACGCAGTCATTCGTGCGAACAAGTTTTGAAAACTTCATCACTGCCTATGTTGGAAATCCTATTGTTCAGACACACAATTTAATTTCTAGATTAAAATATATTGACACGGTCCTAAATCCTGTAACTACACGCTCGGAGACATATAGAGAGGCTTTGTTGTAAATATCAATCGTTATAGAGTATAAACGAGTGGGTAAACTAGAAACAGAAACAATGAACCGCGGCGTGACGTCGAGACAATGACGCGACACAATTGCTCACAATTGACACAGTTGCGCCCACGGTGCGCTTTGTAGTTATTAGTACGGAATGTTAGTGAGTTGGTGGTTATGGACTTAGCTGTAAATAGATCGTTCCGTAAATAAAAGAACTTTGTGGGAAAAAGTGTCTGTGTACTTAATACAGAAGATAAAGAATGCAAAAATGACCACTACGAGTTTTGTAATTTTTAAAATAAGACATTTGATCAATTATATTTAAGAAAATGAATTTATTATTTAAGTTACACTTTACATCAGTATTTATCTATAACTGATAATTATTTCACTATGAACAGTAGAAAGAACTATAAAAATTAATTAAAATATGTTATTAAAAATAGCTATCTTTTATCAATTTTTATTTTAAATACGTTACTATCTAGATAACATGGACATTTTTTTAAATCGTCTTTCTGAAAAAATACATAGGTATCTAGGGGTAATTGTATCAGTAACTTTCCTTTAAACAACTGTTGGTTACAATATTTTAGATAATTTGAAAATTAAACTTTTGTCACGAAATAATCTCATGAACAATTTTAGTTTTATTTTTTATAAAGATAGAAATAAATCAGTCTCTTGATAACATGATAAGTAATAACATAAAAACATCATATATTATCCATGGTATATTTAAGATCGTTATTTACTTCATAAGCATGTAGATATTAGATACCTATATACCTAAGTATTTAAGTGCAGGTAGATAAGTTAAAAAACAAATATGTAATCAATACTTACTTAGGCAATCAACACTTGTTATCTGAACTACAAGCTTCAACATAATTATTATTATTATCATAATCATAATCTATCCGCTAAAAATAATCAACTTCTTCTTTAGTGAAAATGATAATTTGCCTATTTAATAATTAGTTCTGCAACTAAATTATCAAATCGGTATGAGATATGTAAAACATTTATTTTTAGCTACTTTAACAGATAACCAGTGAGCTATTTATTTTACATACCTAATCGATTAAATGACAAAATAATACCTTTTATCATACGTGTTATACCCATACTACGCTACTTATAATTGTAGATCTTTTTTACACATAAAATGTACCAATTGCGTTTCTTTTTGTTATTTTTTAACTATACTTACTTAAAAAAAATTATGTAAAAATAACAGCCATGTTACAGTACCTATGTATTGCTATTTGTGTTGCAAACTCAATACTAAAATTGGATAAACATCCAGACATATGACTCTACCTATCATAAGAATAACACAAGAAAAAAAATTAAAGAAGAAAAAACGATTCACCACAATACTATGCATTCTAGAAACCGTCCTCATTTAGCTCGCATCTTGTTATTCACATGCCCTACACCACTACCACTAGCCACTTGTATTCGTGGCTCGGCATGCATTTATTATTCGCATGCGTTGGACCGCTTGTGCGCCGCATGCCGAGCCGACGAGCCCTTTAACCATTCGCATGCATTCGCCCGCTTAATATGTGGGCTCGTATTGCGCCTTTCACGCTTCTATATAACTTGTACACGACAACACATTGTTCAGTCATTAAATGTACTAAAGAATAGAGGAAAGGATCTAGGCTTACGTATTAGAATTTAATAAATTAATTAATTGGTGAAATAATCTAGTCAGTAATCAGAATACATTATTAGCTAATTTAATCTACCTAGGTTAAATAATTAAATCGATTTTATGATTATTTGTAGTTCAGTTAGATAGGATAATAATTGCTTTGACATGATGAGAGTTTGAACTTATTTAAGTAGGTACCTATTATTCTCAAAAACTTGGTAAGTCTAGTTAAAATATTTATTACTCTCTTTATATGACATACCTATAGGTAACTATGAAATTAATACAGTCAAAATAGCTAAATACGCATACCCGGTACCGGTACACGCACCCACAAAACATCGCAACAAAAGAAAATAGAAGAATGAGTGGTTAGTATGTTTAACGTAACGCATAAAAACATATCTTAATGTCACACTGTTCTCATTTATCTGATCTCCAATCAGATACGGCGCTCGCATGTCTGTGTCAAGGCCGTTGACTAAGCTCAAAAAAAATATCGAATTTAGAGATATTCGAGCAAAAATAGAACATGTTCTGAATAAACAATAACATTTGTAAATTAAACTAAAGTACATCTTGTCGTTTTAGTTTTTGCTCGGGTAGGTAGGAGAGAAAGAGAGAATTATTACAAGTTCTAAAAGTGCATTATCATATTTTTACTATAATTAAAATTGGTTTTAGAGGAAGGAGATACTTACTTAAATTAATTAAAGACCTTCTCAGATATCAAAGATACGTTTATTTTTAACTAATTATGCTCCGCGGTTGCATTCGTGAATTATGTGCATTTAAAACGACTTCGCTACGATTTTACTGTACCTAAGTGTTTACGGAGTAATAACTCTGCTTCTAGATGGATGATAGTTAAGATGAAACTAATGTCATATTATCCTTCCAATTTCGTACTGTAAGTTTTGAGTGATTCGAGAAAAAACGCATAGACAGACAAAAATAAAAATGAATCAATAAATGTTACTCATGTATAGACGTCGTCACATTACAATTTTATCTAGCTATACCTATTTCAATTAAACTAATTTTGAAACTAATTGGCACTAATGTGTTATGATTGATCAGTAAATACCTATTAAAGTATAAAAAAAAAATCATCTGAGACTAAACATTTCAAAGTTCACCTACCTATGTTTTGTATCTTACCTATTTAAGCTTTTAATAGTGATTTACTGTTTTATTATATGTTAGCTACCTGTTTGATAGAGAAAGGTGAATATTTTTTATTAAACGCAGATAGGATAATTTTGTAAAGTTTAGTAGGCTTATTACAGCGAAATCAATCAACTGAATTTTATATTAAATACCTTGACGATATTTATAAGTACCTACTTGGAGCCTACAAGTACTTGGTTTTACCAATTAAATATGAAACACTAGATAAGTTTAATTATTAGTTGTAAACTTATAATTCATCTTTATAGCGATAATAAAGCCTCAGAACTACTCCGGCATTTTATCTAAAATGAAAAAAAAAGACAATTTTATTTATCAAGGATTTAATGGATCGGTTTTCTTCCAGTAAATTATAAATCAAAGTCAAATAAAACCGATTGAACGATCGAAATTAAACGATTTAAACGCTTCTTTTCTTTGAGGCATGCGGGTTACGGTGTCAATGCGTTAAAATAGCATTCTAACAGGTTCAGGGCGATTGGAGCAGTCGAAGCAGCGGGCAGCGTGTAGTTGCGTAACCGTGTAGTGTTGCGCCGGTGTCGATAGTGATTGCGGTGGCCGCTGCTTCCAATCATTGCAATTCAATTTGCACGGATGTAGCGGTGCCGCGGCCGAGGCGCTTTGTTTACACTACGCCGAGCCGTGTCTCACCGCTCCGCCGCGGTTCGATTAAGGACAAATCAATAAGGCAGTCGATAGCGAGCGAGTTTAATAGAGTGAGCGAGTCGAGTGGAGCGCCCTCATTACCCCCGCAATTAGCGCACGCCGCGCTCCCGTCGCCGACGCACCCCGCGCGAAAAACGAATAAAAAGAGCTGCCCTCAAAATGGCCGCCGCCTCCCCCCCGGACACCCGCCGACCCCCGCGCCGCTTCGTGATTGCATCCCCGCAGCTCTTATAAATATGGCCGTATTCCTCCCGCCTTTACTGATTGCCCGTATACCCCCCGGCCTCCCCCCGCGACCGCGCCGCCGGCGTCTGAATAGATAAACGAGTCCACGTGGACTGCCGCGCTTATAAAAATCACCTCCTCCAATCGGAAAGACTCCGCGCTGCGCTTGAGCCAGTAGCGGAGCCGAATCGCGTGTAACTCCGCCCTTAATAAGCGATCCGAACGTTTTGGCCAATCGGAGCACGGTATTCGACGGATTTCGCTCGACGACGACGGAGCAGTCCACGTGGACTGACTCACACACGTACGCGAGTATAATGCCTCGAGTGGAAATAGCTATGACGGCGAAATGTGCGACAGCGAAAAAATAAAATGCGGTCGGTCGGTGCGGCAGCGGATCGAGCGAACGAGTGGGTGTAAACAGGGGATATTTTGGTGCGGCTCGTTCATTATTATTGAATGCGCGGCGCTAATGGCACGTCGCAGGTCGCGGGTCGCGGCTCACGACGCGCTCGCACTTCCTGCTGCTCCGATGAACGGCGCTCTTGGGTGGCTCACGTTCACTGCACTATTATACTCTATACGGATATCTCCCTCCTATTAAACACAGCACGTTATCTAAAGTACCTACCGAGGATCAGGGAAAAATTTAAACTAAGAATACCTGTCATAAAAATTGTCATTGCTGTTAAACTAAAGCAATTAAAACGGTATCCAACCGACACGTTGTTCGTGGAAGAAAAGACTAAGGTAAAAACCTGTCCAAAAGGAAATAAAAGCGAACGACGACGGCAGTGGAACGCAAGATAGCTATCGACGTAGGCGTATTGTGTCGACCGCCATCCGATAAAGTATGCTTCTCCGGTAGCCGCAATCGCTACCTATTCAACAGGCGTCTTGTCTAAAAAATTAATGATACCTACCGCTAGGTGCTGTTGAGGCCTGCCTCGCCTCGTCTTGCCTCGCCTCGCACCTAAGCTAGCGGTTACACCGTGCCGCAATGGAAATTGCAACATGTGCGCACGTGCATTGTATTTATTTCATATTTATTGACCAATATTTTAGAAGGTATAACAGACCCTACCTAGTTAGGTAAGGTACCACAATGAAGTGACAATTTAAAAAAAATACACTGTAAAGAAGCATATTAGCTGTTACTATCTACTGCTATACAAATTTAATAGATATATTGCTTTACATTGTATTTCGTAAAGGGCATTTAATATAATAAACATATAAGTGTCGGTTACGTGGGTGTCACAAGAATACAAATAATAAATCAATCTCCGCACAAAGGAGATGGCGACTTTTGGGCCAAAATGTAATGAGTAGAGATATGGTTTAAAAAATTGGTCATATTTTTTTATTTTAAAATATAAAATATCAGATCGATTCTGAATCTGGAAGCGGAGAAAATTGAGAAAGATAGTTTTCATCAAATTATTTGGGTATCGATTCAATTATAATCGATTACAGAATTCAAAAAGAAAATGTTTGCACTAGTTAATTAACTCAAGATATTTAGATGCACAATTAAAGCTGTAAACAATAAAGTGCATTTCAAATAAAGTTACATTAATATCGAAAATATCAATTAATATCTGATAAACTACTATACTTATCGATGTCATATCGATTAAAAACTATAATTATCGATGTCATATCGATTTAAAATAAATCATATTTTTTATGACAGCCTTGACAGCTGGCTAACAATAATACTGTGTCCGTCACTCGTTTCGTGTTTACTGTTTTCCGATGCATTCTGAGTCCATTCCTGATATTTATTTATGGTTTCAAGTGTATATCAGTATTTGTAATGAGTTTTCAAACATTCTTCACTAAATATAACAAACATTAGTTCTACAAGAACTTAGTGATCGGGTTTTTTTATAGACATTGTAACATAACCTCACTTTTACAAAAAGTCTAAAAACTCCACTCTCAGATAGCCAAAATATAGATAATTTTCAGCGAGGGATCAATAAGCCTAAATACATTAATTGATACCATTTTCATTTCATTACATTTTGGCCCAAGAATGTATGGAATCGTATCATTCTCCTTTAGTGCACAAGCTGCTAGCGAGCGAGCGCATGAACTTGAACAATCGCCTAGTTAAGCGAGCCGAGAACCGAGAGGAGAGAATCAAGTGAAATAGTTGGGCAGCTCTTAAACTACGATGACGCACGCCGCCGAACAATGCCGCGGTCATTAAAATAGCATTCCTTCACGAACATTATTATACTCACTGTGCTGCGTACACCACACCACACCGCGCTAAACAGGGTACGTACGCGCCACTCCGTGCAATGATTTACAACAACACTAGTGCATCCGCCATACTTCACTGTAATCTTGATATAGGTACCTACTTAGTAACTACACGATGAGTTGAATAAATAACGAAAAATTATGACGTCACTCCTTCGAACCCTATAAACTTCAAAACCTTCCTTCGAACCTTCAAAATTTTTAGAGTAAAAGAAATAACTTAATACTTTATATATTAATTACATATATCAAATGTTGAAATACTTAGGATAAATAACGTAGTAGTAAATATAATTAAGTAAGAAAGTGAGAGAAAATTTAAATTAAATTTAAAATAAATTATCGGCGACGAAGTAAGTTTATTACGTTTGAATTTAACAACGGCTTTTTCAATCTGTAGATTTGCCCACGGCAGGTCACAAATGTCGGATATGCAATTGTAATGTTAAATTAATAAGTAGGTACCGCGCCAAGAAATAATAAACCTACATGCTTTACGACTCCGACGCCCTGCTAATAAATACCTCGTTCGCAATTAATATATTTGGTGACGTACCGCGTAATTATCGTGTAATAAAATTGTTTATTATCTTAGATAATAATTTTTTAGATAATTTAACTGTAAGCACGTAATTAGATTGTTATGTCTACTCGTGACTATAATAAAGTCGTTTATAGTGTCTTACTGTTATTCATTTATAAGCGACACTATCTTCATTTTTTTTAATGTGGGTATTCCAAAATAATTCTATCTACTTTCTAATGACGACGACTCTAATTCTGATAATTTCCAAATAGACGTGGGTCAGCGGGAGACCAATGATGTATGTATCAATATCAAACGGATATTGATGTAATTTTGGCCTATTAACAAACGATAATTTTTTATTAATTATACCTACTAGTTCGTGTTAAGAATTATAATGGTAAGAGATTTATTGTACCTATCTAACGTCGGACGAATGTCAGTCACGCCAGCGTCAGTTCAAATTAAAAGGTGTTGATTCATAAACAACTTATTTTTGTTTAATCACGCGTTATAATTTGCACAAAGTTCATGTCCATCTATTATGTGGTAAAGTACTCAGGAACGTAACGTAAATGCTTTTACTCCTTCATCGTTATTTAAATAGGTATTGTTTGTTCAAATAAGGTTGATTGTTTGTTGTATGCCTGTATGAGGCCATGGCACGTCAGGCAGTTATGAATAACTTTACTGTTTACTTATCTGCTGTTTTTGTCCCGGGCCATTTAACTTATCTTACTTGACCTACTAATTTTTATTTTTTATATAATACCTATATACATATCTGTTTAATAAAGTATTTATTAAAATTAATATTTGGTCATAATTTTCGTGTAAAAAATTAACCGATATATGCACCACGATCGATGATTTAGCCTGAAAATCCCACTGGTGGGTATAGACCTCTTTCCCCATGAATAGTAGGGTTGGAGCTTAATCCACTCTGTGGGTTATATATTTTAGTATAGCTGGCATTTTTAGTAGGTTTAATAGGCACCAAAGTAGCTTTAATTATTTTAATATTAAAAAATGTATATTTAATAATAACTTTTAGTGAAACGCTTCAACTAATAGCTATACATTCGTTTCAATTGAACGCTAATCAAAAACACCGCTCCGATCTAGCTTTGATTTACAAAAGCACTACCTACCTAATCAAGCAATTGTAATTACGAAATCCGGGAGATAAAATCTAAGCAATATATCAAGAATATACGTGTATATAGTAAGAGAGCAATTACTTACAATATCGATAGGTATAGGTACTCGTAACAGATCAGAGATCTCGAATACATTTGTACCTATTTAACTTCACACATCATCGCTTTATAAACGAAGCGATCGAGGCCATAGAAATTATATCTAAAGTTAGTTTTCTATATAAAACAATCTCAACAACCATTAAGCATTAATTTGCAAATAAAAAAACGGCTTTAAGAAGAATGGAATGGAATCTGTGCCTTCTGGGAATCACGGGACGGTTTCAAAGCCTGGCGCTGGCACAATGGCCGGGTTATACAACTAATTGTTCGCGCCGGTTAATAATGCAGCTCGTTTTGTTTGCGTCGTGCAAGTGTGCGCCGCTGTAAGCCCGCCACCTAAATATCACGAAGAAATCTTGCTACTGTGCAACGTTATTTTTGCTTTAAATAAAAAAAGTAAACGAAAAAAATTTAAGTTTATATTTTACAATAGGTATTATTTATGTATATACACATTATACCCCGCTTTTCCTGCTAATGATAAATATATCTCTTAAGATAAAATCAACAATAAAATCTGTTATTTATAAGCCCACCCGTTGATAAGTAACGCATTCGAGATTGTGTTTTGCATTATAATACTACCTTAAAGTCTTACTATTAACGACATTACCTATTTGAGTCGTACTTTAAAGCCATTCTTACTTGTAATAGGCATTAGGTAATTTAGAATATGTAAGTGAAGTAAATAAACATAAAAATGCAATTAAATATAAAAGGTCCAAGCGGAGCTACGTGTGCGGCGAGCGGCGCCGCGTCGGGCGCGATATCGCTATATCTGTTGCGCTGACCGCTGACTTGCCAATTAATCGCCTGTTTACATTGTCGTAATGAACCGAGTGATCTTTGATCGCTACCACGAGGAAAACTGCGTGATAACGTACAGATAATAACAACCTGTTTAACTCCTAATCAACTTTGCCTCTAGCTGTCGCAGGTTATCGTTTTGTATTTAAATATTAGTTTTAGTTATCTTACCGTTCTGCGTGACCTAGACAATTTAAAAAGTCTTAAGGCTCCTTAACATAGCTTTATCGGTTTTCAGTTTTGTAGACTGTTTCTACCCTACTGCTAAAACTGGTGCCAATTGTAAATAAACACTTATCAAACTTATCTCAATATGATATTTTAGATCAATTTCCTACGGTTGGTTAAGATAGATAAAAGAAATCGCCTGTCGTTGGACAGTGGTGATAAAATAGTGCCTAGGGTGCGACCCGGTGACGTCCCGCGATATCGCTTGATTGCTGTTTATTTGGTATCGTGACGACGGCGAACCGCCGTCGCGCTCGTCGAGGGAGCCATTCCACGGGAAAACACGATAAACTTTATTTTAGGAGACCACATTGTGAAGTTACGCTTTAAACCCGGACTAACGATTATTGTTTTTTTTCATATAACGCTGTAATCGAGTAGCTTAGTGGGGCAAAATAAAAAATAAAAGAAAATGTGAAAAGAGAAGAGTAAGAAAGGACGATAAGAGCCATAAAATACAACGAGTCCATTGTAAAGGAGTCCTGTCCCACACTTCTGTAGGCGCAACATACTATCTTCGCTGAACAAAAAGGATTGAATACTTTCTTAAGTTTTGTTTTTTTTTCGTTCTCTTGAACGAAAAAAAAAAAACAACAAAGTCGAGACGAGAATTAAGGAGTGAAGATTTTTGTCAAGGCTCGTTACTTCCCACTTTGTAAACGCTACGTAAATTACGGGACATACGAATACTTTTATGGCATTCATAAATCATTCCCATGAATAAAACCACTAAAGAGTGGTGTGTACCTATTTGCTGTAACAAATTATGCAAACATTTTAACAAGAAACAATTGGAATGTTAGATATATTGGTAAGTTTAATTAATCATTATTTAAATTTTATGTTCATCGGAGGATTAATAAAATAAGTACCTACCTAAGTAAGTATCTCGTGTATTTTTTATCTAGATGAATGTTATTTATATTGCCTTAAGTAAAATTTGTGACGAGAAAAATATAAAGTTGCTAATATATAGATAATGTACATCTTGTTATTGTTGAATCATTTTCGTATGAAAAAAAACTGTAAACTAAAGTAAATCTCAGAAGTTGCGGTTACTGTCTCCTTAGTGGGTAATACTCAATCCGGTTATATTAAAGTGTCAGAGAGTCGATTGTTTCATTAAACACATAAGCACACACATATGCACGTAGGTACCTACAAAGTGGGTAGCTACACATTATTCACTGCGGTTTGTTTGCGATTACGTTCGAGTCTATTGTAATGTTAGTCATTGGCATCGTGCAGAGGCAGCCGATTATCGCGTAATGATAATAATGACTAATTTATTGACATTAAAATAAACGATTTAAACATTTAATACACCATTTTTATGACATTAAAGATATTTAAACGTTCTTCTTCTTCTTCAGGTTAAAATGGCTTTCAATAGTGCCAAATGAGCACATATGTATTTAAACGTTTGGATGGTGATAAGAGATTTTTTATGCTGACCTCTTCTATGCGATTAATTATTTCGTATAAACTTTTAAACTTTAATGGTCACTGACTATATTTGTGGGTAAAATGAGGTTTTTTTTATTGTTGGTCACGGCTGCACTCTCAACCACAAACACAGATACATACATATTACATACACATTACATATACATACACACGACACACTCACACACTATTACAAAAACACGCATAAACACACACACACACACACACACACACACATAAATTAATCAGAGTGAAGTAGGTAGGTACTAGTGCCCATAACGCTGTTCTAAAACATCGGGAACTTAGACCAATGACAAGAAAGGTAAAAATCTCATTTTACGTCTCAATAATAATCGTCTCGTACCTATTACGGATCATGAATAAGGTATCTACGACTGAGTAGACGAGAATGCGTAATATTTAATTACATCTTACTTTATCTTAATTTTATCGCAGGCTTTAAAGACAACATTTTTAAATAATAAATACAATGGAATATTTTTAAACTTGTCATTACTAGTAATTTATCAAAACTTTACCTGCCTGTGTTTACGTTTCTACTATCTATAGGTGGTTTTTACTTAGTCCAATAATAGCATTGTTCAGAAGCGAAATAGTTGTATCTTCAAGAATAGACAAGGAATAGTATGATGAATAATAAGCTTATTTTATTCAGTAATACGATCAGAGTAAATCCTTTACAATATCCAAAACAATTGGATAACCGAGTGAGTTCCATGTAACAGAAAATAAGCTCATAATATTTCTTGCACGCCTCCGCACACCCTTAAGCCCAGTGACACACTTAAGGTGTGTCCGTAATCTCAAAGTGTCCCAGTAACTCCACCTATCTCGGCTTTCTTTTCTTGCCAGACCTGACATAAATTGCCCTATTATTTAACTTTGCTAAAACAATAAAGCTAAGTGGGTGTACATCTATCCTTGTTTCTTGGGTACCTATCTACTCTAAACTTTCGCTTAGTAGTATCTGTCAAACTTTGTCCGATTCCAGGATGTCGCCGACTGCCGACTCATCTATTCCATTGCAAGTTTTCTGCGTGACTTGAAACAAAAGAAGCCGTTCGTATTAAAACTTATTTCATGCGTCACATTTAGTAACAATGTTTATACAAATCGAACATGTAATGCAAGTTGCGAAACAGCTGTAGCTTTACATCGCCGTACTCTCAAAGCCACTAGAGAATTCCCAAATAATACGTATCTATTAGAGCGCATATCTCCGATTCGCCTAAGTATTCCTCAAACATAAAGATAGTCGACGAAAAATTCGAGTGGAGAAAATATGTACGGCAGCGGCATGCGAAGGGTGGCCAAGGAGGTGGGGTACCGGGGGAAGCGGTCCCCCGCCGCTCGCTTAGTTCATTTGTATTGCTCGTGGACGACGGTTGTGTTTTAAGTCTGATCTTGCCGCGAGTCGCGTGTGACTTACAAAACTGTTTTCGCGCGTATCAAGTGTTGCTTGAGCTTGTTGTTTTAGTGGCTTTAGTGAAGTGAGTGTTGTGTCCTATATAATTTCTGTGTGCTGTAGACGATGACCGCGTGTGTTTGACGTGGGGATGTATCCTAGCGCGGGCGCGATGAACGCCGCTGCAGCCGCCGCTGCCGTGGCGGCCGCTAGGCACCCGGTGAGTCGCATATATACTTACATAAATCATTGTCGAGATAATCAACATGCCTCCTATTATCGCGTAGCATTGTTATGATAAATCGCTTACGGTGTGAACGCCTGAAGAAAGTCCGTCACGTTGTAATTTACCGTTCGTGCTTAACGGTCTCTATTATTTGCTTGGGAATGAATAATAATTCGAGTTTTATCCTTTCACAATTCACAAAAGAAACGATCCTAAACGCAAAAAGTTTTGTTTCTGATAGCTGTTCGAATGTAGTAATAATAAAGAGAAGCTAGGGTACAAACAAACGCGCCCCCCACTGTGGTCGGCCCGCTGTCGGAACGCTGTCGGCCACACTCAATTACCTGTGTAATTGCCTGTAAACTTTTATAATACTTAACATCTGACTTGCTGCTTTTAGATAAACTACATAATTATTTTTATTACAATCACAACCATAACTATGACATTTGATTGACTTATACATCTTTAATTAGAAAACAGAAAACAATAGGCAGTTAAGACTAAATAGTAACCGGTTGTAAATTTTTTATACAATTTGTACCTAACTTTCTCATCTTGTTTCAAAAAAAGAGATGAAAAAAAAGTTTTTGTCAAGACAATTTAAACAATGGTTTTATTATCTGTGGATTTTAAAAGTTCCATCCGATCCTTGAAAAATGTTCCATGGTACTTATATACCTACATAAACAAAATTTCCGTTATTATTCCTAGAGTTCTATCCAATCGAAAGACTAAAACGTATAGACTACTTAACGAGTTCATATTCTGAGAATATTTTCAGTTGCGATTCCTTTAGTAATAAGATGGCAATAACAAAAATCCCAAGAGTCAGTTAAAATCCAGGATTTTCGGTACACGATTATACTTTATTGGTATCAAAACGTTGTATTCAATATAATTATTGAATGTATAAAGTCGTTTTATCATAGAAAATTAGTTGAAAATATGTTGTGAATATTCGAATGAAACAAAAAGGTTACGCTACGCATACATATTATGAATATTTCGTAAAACAGGCGATGATCCAACTGACGTCTGCCAGTGCTACCGACGGAGTTCGTATATTTACAACATTGTATTTATTTTTTAGTAAAACGTAAAATATCCATTATCCATTGCTGATTGCTCATCCTTACATATATTTATCATCGATAATAACAATATTTCATATATTTTGGAGTAGACAAATGAGACGTAAGAAGTTAGCTTATGTTCAGCTTTAACATTTACAAAAAAAAAAAAAAAAATTATTAGCTATTATTGCTTAGATTTTTATTTATTTATTGCTAAGCATTACTAATTACTTACTATAATGAGCCTCTGAGCAAGGTTTACTCCTCAGATGCCTTATAAATTTTGTCAAAAACACTGTCTAGCATAAATGATTTGATAATAAATTGCTAAATTGTATAGATACGATAGTGAGTAATAAGTGCTAAATTGTATAGGTACGATTTGTAGAGAAAACTTTACAGATACTTAGAATTAGTAGCGTTAACTGTATTACGTATGGCAGAAGGCTTTTACGACTTCGCTTTTATGAGTGGTATACAGTCGAGGGGCAGGGGGGCGGTGTCGGGTGGTAATGTAAATGCCTATTTGTATGTTTGCTCGAAATCCGTGTCGCGTCCTAGGTACTCTCTCGCTCGGTCAATATTTGACTTACGGAATTACCGCTACGAACAAATGATGGCGTCTCGCGTTTTCACGTCTTCACAAATAATAGCTTTATTTACTTATTTTTTGTGTAACCACTCAATAAAAGCAAGTCATCTTTGTACTGTTTTTTTTTTAATATATTATTTTATCACGTTATAAACAGCTTCAAATTGTTAAAATGTATATTGAAGTAGAATTTTAATCGATTTTCAATGTACCTATATAATGTCAAGATAAAGAATTCTTGGCAATGTTTGTTCTAATGAAGTGAGTTACATACATACCATTACTTCGGTAAAACTTCCCGTGATATACTTTCACGTTTATCAACGGAAACGTATCTCGAGGATTACGTATCAGGCCGGCGATAAGGCGCTCTGTGTCAATGCTCTGAACTAATTCACCATATTTGTCCTTATAACGTTATCAACTCGCATAAACACCACATTTGGAGTATGCTAACAGTGTCCAGTGTAATCATCGTGCCATCATTTGCTCAGTCTTCATACATGTGTTCGACTATGTAGATTAACATCCGGACTACAGGAATTTTGAATGATGGCTTCAACTATACGCACATATGTTAACATAAATTATGCTCGTTAATAGCATGGCTATTTAATTTAAATGGCAACATCAGAAATCAGACAACACTCATTAAAACACTTAAATTTATCAATTTAATTAAAATATTATAAGTCGTAACATATAATAAAAATTCATATTTAAATCATCGCGTCAATAAATATTCTATCATTTTACACCGTTTAAAACGTCGTGCATATTTAACAGGTGACCCGGTGAGCGCTAGAGCTATTTCTAAGAAAGTAAAATCAGCTTTCTGGTCGCTGCGCTACCATGTTAGAGTTGCATTTATATGTTCGACAATGCTTATCGTCAATCATTTCATAAACCCTAGAGCGATCAATCCAAGGTTCAGAATAGCATACCGTCGTGACGTCGGACCGTAACGTTACAAAACCGATCTCCGATTTTAAATATTTGTTTAAGCCTGTTTGCTCTGTAAGTGTGAATAGTGCTTAGTTGTTTACAATGCTGCTGAACCTACATATGTATGCTTTTCGTAGTTGCCGTCTAATATCACTAATAAACACTTGACATCGATATCTTTACCTGTTTCCGAGAATTCGGGGATGATAACTAAGTTCGTGACAGTAACGACGAACCCGCGTGTACCGTACGTCGCGTGACTCTCGATTTATAGATAATTATGCAAATCAACATTTACGTTTAAATAAATTATAATTGGTGGAAACTGTTTTTTTTATCTGACATCAAAAAAGCTTTTAATTTGTAAACTACCAGAGCAATAAAGCTATATATGACATCATGTTTTAACTTTTTACTACCTTCCTCCAAGTCAATAGCAACATCATAAGACAAAAAATTCTTTTTTATAATCTATGTCTATTTGTTATGTTATCAACGATTATAAAAAGATAAATCGCGTTTCAACAAATTTTTACGGATAGAATTTCGCTTGAATTCATCCAGTTCATTCGAATTTAAAATTCCAACAAAAGAAGTCCTCTCGCCGAGCGAACAGGTAGACGTGGGCAGACAGACGTATTCAATAATTTGAAATAAGAACACGTATTTCTTTTTATATCCGTTTAAACGCATTCTGTTTAGTTTTGTTTTTGTGAGCGACGCTGGATGCGGGCCTTTCATCCGGGCGGCCGGCCCTCCGCACAATACTGCCACTCAAAAACTCTTCATTGTATTTTAATTTGACCTTTTCGGCGATAATTTATGAGAATCTTTTTTTCTCGAGGGAAACGTTTACTCAGTCTATTATTGTCAAATTTTTTGTGATCGATTTAAAGATGGGGCGATCGAATTTAGGGACTATTAAATATTGTAAGTGATTCGAGGGACGTAGTTTCTTGCTGCCTTCAGGAATACGCAACGGATACTCCGTCTCCCGCCGCGACGACGGGACGTTTTATAACGTATTTATTAATGGATTACCGTAAATTTGATTTCGAAATAATTTTATATAAGAGCAAATTATTTGAAACTAATTACAAAATAATTAATCAAATGTTAATTACTTTAAATCGCTAATTAATTCGGTATTGTATATCATAAATTGACATATCGAAAGGTAAAATTGCGGTTAACCGGTATCTATTTAACGTAGCCATAATACATTTACCTGCATTCTATTTAATCTGAACTATAATATCTAAACGATTTTTTATTAATAAAACAGTGTCAGAAATATGTTAAACAAAATTATTCGACACCATGGTACAAAATATACGAACCATTTTTTTTTACTCTAGTCGAACTTTTTAATGAACGTGAGTTGAATGACAACACCGAGTAAAAGATTTGACCTGAATAATAAGAATAATAAACTTGTGTTTTCTAATTACTTGTGTATATGTCATTTTAAGATTATTAAAGACATTGCAAGTGTTAATGCAGATTATTATCGTGTTTTGATTTAAGAGAAACTTAAGTAATCTTCGCAGCATGCACGAGTCGAGATGTATATTTTATTTTTATTATACTAAGATCCTTACATTTATTCGTAGCATGCATAAACTCATTATAAAGTGTTTTATAAAATGCTTATGTTAACTTACTCGATATTTTTCGGTTAAAAAGAATATTTCTGAAAGGAGAACCACATGAACGTTGTTGTAAGCTCGTAATTTATGTAAGTAAATTCCGAGAAGCAGAAAAGTATGCACTCGGTGGATTTACTTGCGGTTGCGGTGAGCGTTACGTTATGAAGTGTCGCGAGCGCGGCCGGGCGACCGCGCTATCTCCCGGTCACATTCACGAAATTCCAGCAACATTTTTCCCGAGCCGATTGTCCGCAGCTCCATTTACAACGTCTGTATACACGCCGCGCCAGTTCCTTTTACGCTTTTATTTACGCTCCTTTTATTATTTTTAAAGTCCGTTTGTTCCTCGCGCGCCGGCGAGCGACGGTTATTTATTTTTTGCCGCCCGGCCTCCCGGAGACCGTGTGTTGTTGTGTCCCTCGCTTTATTTTTATTTTCCTGCTTCTTATTATGGAGTTGCTTTTTTATTTTTTTACTTTATTATTAGGTGCTTGCGTGTTCGTATTTTATTTTTGTGTTAAGAGGCGAGCGGTCGGAGTTGTTGTTTTTTTTTCATTAATCGAGCCTCACACCGAATTATGGTCATTAAAAGATAATTTGTATTATGGTAATTTAGGATGCGTGTAATTTTTGTTTCGTGATAGGAGCGTTTTTGTTGCAAAGTTCAGATTGACGACTTATGTATTACTCTCCTCGTCGTGAATTTGCAATTCCACTTGTGCATTTCAGTGTTTTTATTTGCATTTATGACTTTTATTGTATAAGATTTATATTAAAAAAGACTGCGGTAGTATATAACTAAATATACTACGTAGTAGTATAAAAGTAAATAAAGTAAGTGGATAATAATCCATACGAGTAACAAGTAGTTAAATAACCCTCCGTCTAGTTTATAATTTATCCGCTTTAATTTGTGGTAGGTATTGATTTATGACTTACCTATACCTATGCTTCTTTTTGTATCAAATCTTTTTTTTTTTAATTTAGCATACCGATATCGATTCGATGCTAAATATAATGAAAATCAATTAAGTTTTATTTTAATCGATTTATTTTAGTCTACCTACTGTGAGAATCGTTTTTGCGTAGCAAATTCCATAGAACAAAAAAAAACATATTGCAATAAAAAAAGTATATTCTTATAAATAAGATAGCTGCTGTTTATCTGTATCGATAGTAATAATAGCGTATTCCCGCAGGGTCCACCGCAACCCGGGCAACCTATCAAATTCACGGTGGGTGAATCCTGTGACCGAATCAAAGAGGAATTCAACTTCCTTCAGGCTCAATATCACAAGTGAGTATTATATTAATAGTACATTAACTTATTGTGTAAAAATGAGAACGTTCAATATTGATATTATAATAGCAAAGCGTACGGTGAAACGTAAATATATTTAATTTAAAAACCAACAATTTGTTTTCCATACTTTAAACTATACCTACATATTTACAATGACTGACTATCGTTGCGATTTTGTTTATTAAATACGTTTAAAAATACGAGAAAATATAAAGGAAGTTACAAGTCAACTTAATTATTCAAAATTAAAAAAAAAAAAAAAAAAAACAGATTTAATTATCGATGTTCACTGCACTAACGACGTTTTTTTATGAGGAGTACATATTTTTAAAATTGATTTTTAAGGATGTTTAAGAAATAATTTAAATGCCCCGGCTAAAACTAATTCCTATTAAAATATTATTAGGTATACTAAGTCCAATTAAATTTTAGAAAGAATTAAAAAATTTAAGAGCTTAAAACAGAAATATATTAGACATACAAATTGAAAAAGATATAAAGGTAAATCAGCTAAAAAGGGCTCATCCGGGATTTCTCCTGTCGCTGAGTATCAGTGGAGCGTCCCCTATCAGTCCCTTTGTGAGCTAAGTAGTCCCTTTTTACAAGCAGACCCTTTATGACCCTTTACTGTTAACTTTAAAAATCTGTGGGTTACACAGGTAAAAGAAGGCATTTATTTTATTTTTTGTTCATTATCTTTACAAATTAATCTATAGAGATCGTTTTTCATTAAAATTTATGAATCGTAACGAATACGTTTAATACTAATAGATTGATGCGTTTTATAATGTCGAGTTACTGAAGCATGTCTTAAACTCCAGAGCGGTGAAGTAGAGTAGTCGAGCATTGATAAAGCTCTTTACAAGTTTGACCTATTACTGGCGATAGCGGCTATAAAACAAGTTGTTTGTTATAAAACCGCTTATCTCGTCGTATAATATGGAGAGCTCTTAAACATAATGTTAGCTTTGATTTATTGAGCTTCTACTTTTGAGCAATTTCAATTAACAGATTTGTTTATCGATTCTAAAATACTTAAGCAAATATTCTCTAAGATAAAATTACAAATTGAAATAACTTCCTACCAATACAATAAACAACACTTAATTCATGAAATTTCACTTCTATTGTCTATTGTTTCAGTTTAAAATTAGAATGCGAGAAACTGGCTAGTGAAAAAATAGAAATTCAAAGGCATTATGTTATGGTGAGTATATTAAGAAATGAATTATAAATGAAAATAATTAAAATAACAATCGACGTTTGTTTTAACGAGCCGTTAGATGATTATCGTGTTCTGTCCGTGTGCACGCACAATCAATATTATGTATCTTTTGTTCGACGCCCGCATGACGCGCGCCGTACGAACGATGCGTAGCAGGCATATCATGTCGACGGCGAGTTATTGGCACCGACAGTACATTTAGTGCCCCCTGTTATTTAGAGATAATCGTCGACGTGAATATAATGTGTAGCGTGTACGCTCACTTGTCAAAACCGGCTGTTTTGATAAATTACGCTTGTTTGCTATCTATTATTAAGCTTAAATTGTTAACATTACGTACGAGTCACAGGAATTCGTAATATTGCGTCATGAACGTATTTGTTTCAATTTGCTTTTAACGACTTAATATTTATTTTGAGAATTCCTTTACTTTATTTCTTTTTATGATTTGTTTATCTTCTTATATAATCTATGTATATAGGAGAAAGCAATTTCTAATCTTCAAGATTACAAATTCCTATATGTATCGTTTGAGTCACTATTTTCAGAAACGACCAATTAATATTAACTGTTATAACAAGACAGACTGTTGAAGAAATTAAACCAACTAAAATTAAGATTTCATAGTAAGTAGGTCAGTTGATAGAAGTTTAGTCGTTAGCCGTTTTAAAATATATTTTGAAATATTAATATTTATTTAATGAAATTGAGTAAAAATAACCTAATATAACTCTATAAGTGACAAGATCTTAAAAGCTGTATTTAGGTATGATCTCTCGAAATAGCATTCACTATAATACACACATTATTGACAGATTTAAAAGAAAATGCTATAAAATGGTAATTAAATGTAATACTTAATACAGTAAACAAATATATGTATTACAATAATAAAAATATATGCTTTCGATATTAAGATAAAGTTCAGACGTCACGACGATGAAAAATATAAGTGGCAACATTTAACAACAAAACCGAATAGATATTTGGCAGTCCTTAATCCCCGCGCGGTCGTTCCAGCCCGATATGAATCACGATTAAGTGTTGCCAAATCGCTTGCAATTTATTTTAATACGCTCTAGAGGAAATTTTCGCGAGCGTTTTTATGTGTCGGAAACACTTCTGGCGGCGGTCCAGAATATGCCATTGCGGATGTTTAGTCACTCGCCTCAAATGATTCGAGGAAGCTAATCTCTGCCAAAAGCTTTCTGTGTCACATAAACATTGTTTCATCGGACTAATGTAATTGATCTCCTTAATCTGTGTCGTTTATGTTTCAGTACTATGAAATGTCGTATGGACTCAATGTGGAAATGCACAAACAGGTATGTTTCATTTCATCTTATTAATATTTTAAACTCGTTTACGAACGCGCTTTACATTTACGATATAGAATAGCTAGCGTAATTCATCATAACATAAACAAAGTAACAAAATGTAAAATAAATGGTTTCCACATTCCGATACGTTGTAGTTAGCTGATTTAAAATGAAACGCTATGATGAAGGTGAAAACTAGCGATATTTTATTAGCTACCGAGCCAAGTGGCGCGCGGGGAAAATTAATGTTGTAAAATTGAAAGAAAAAAGTGTTATTGCTGCGCCCGCTTGTTGGGTAAACGTTGTTTGATAGCAGCCCGCGGCCGGCGGGCGCCAGGGGAGGCTGGGGACCTGGTCAGACCGTTTTGTTTACACTTCGCTTTTTAATTTATAGCCTTCTTTGTTTACACGCTTCAAGATTTACGATTCTCTTCATTCGCTAATATTGGCCGTGCGAAATGTACCCGTTGGTTTCTCACAATTTAATTTACAATAATGTTGAAACTGATTGAAAGCGATAACTAGATATAAGTCGGTACACGTAGATGCCGATCACTTAAAAAGTTTATTTGAAATGCGTAACATATTTTTATGTTCTAACTCTTCGGAAACTTGCCTGTGAAAGCGTTTTGACTTTTATATTGTACTTTTTATAAATAAATAGATTTATTTTCGTTACGGGTACGTAGGTATTAACAATTTGTTGATTTCTTTAAATTTAAACATAATGTTATTCTGTAATATAGTATCTTAACTCAGGTACGTGTATAGATTTAATAATTCTAATTGTGCTTTTATTTATGTACAAAAGATTATACGAACCCTAACAAACGAAGTACCTAAACTTCAATTCATAAATTCAATTTTTCAATAGTGTACTTGACAATCCTAACCGCAGGGCATCAATAGCTATTTTAACGAATAGTTATTACTTTTGTGCTACGGGGGTTCCCTGCGCTGTATGAAGAATTGATGGGGGTTCTGTAGTAATCTGTTGATTTTACCCTCATAGAACCGTCAGTTGCCACACTCGATCCCCTATTTTATTAATAACAACCCCACCTTAACACGTCTTAGAGCGGAAAAAATCAATCTATGACACACACGAACTTAATGTAAGACAGGCTAGTCTGGCGGTATTCAGAATTTTTCCTCACGTAATAAATCTTGAACAATAATATAATATGCTAAAAGTTTCGTACAGTCGTAGACCGAGTCGAGACGTACCTACCTACTTACTTTTATTTTAAAATCGGATTAAACAAACGGAACCGATAATGAACTTACAAGTTTCTTCATAAATGATTCAAAGTTGGAACGGCATGAAACTATGTTTGTTTAGGTTCTGGCAAACAAGCAGCGAGGGTGATTTAGAAGGGTCGTATTGTTTGCGATGCGGCGGACAGATGGCTCGCTGGCTCGATGCTTGAATGCACTATTTAGCGTACATGGCGCAGTACAGTGCAGCGCTTCATTGTAATGGATTATTACATTAGCACTTAACACGCTCGGTCGAACGACGACCAGGAACGCACCCCTTTTCCTATCCATAGATATCGCGATGTGGTGTTGAACGGTGAGCGATGTTTTATTTTTTATCAAACTTCATGCTCGTTTTTATCGTCATCGTCGCGTGACGGTTAATCGCTCAATAAGCAAGACCTCAATATTAAGTTTGGAATATCCATTACAAATCACACAAATGCGTTATTTAATGCTACGGGTACCTACGTGTAATTTAATTACGCTGAATATTCAAGGCCGCTATTTTTTTCTTTCATGCAGTAATATTAAAGAAGTAGGAAAGTCGATAAGGTCGAATTTGTCTCGTTTGAACGGATTGCGTCGTGACCGCATCGTGTCGGTCGGCGTGACCGAGTCTAACGCGCGTTTTCCGCTCTTTCTGGCGACGACTAATTGCTTAGATTTTCTTTTGTTAGTCGTGGGGCCGGACCGCAGTCGGAGCGTGCCGAATTACACCTACTTACGTCGTGAATTGATTGTTTCGTCTTTGTGTGGCTGTATCGACACGGAGTCGTATTGTTCTTTTACTTTACCTACTATTTACGCCCGAACACATTTTACGTTCTCGCTTATTATAATGATTTCCGTGTATATTTAATCAGACACTACAAATATAAAGAAATCATTTTAAAATCGTATCTACTCAATTACTTATAGGTTCACGATTGAACGCAAATCTAGATATTTAATAAACGAATAAATACTTTTTTATCGTAACGAATATCAATGTTAATTGAATAATTCTAACTTATTTCTCTAATATGAATGCAAGTTGAACACGCCTTCTACTAAATTACCACACATTGTATATATATATATATAGCTAATAGAGCGCTTCGAATGGAAGTCAATAGTTGAAGAGCAATAAATTCATAACGCCAGAGTGATTTCATATTGTCACGAGTGTCGACAGCGAAACAATAGGGTTGCGCAATGTGCAATGTTCTCTACGCTCCACGGGATATCGATAAAATACTTGTCGTGTTTTACGAGTGTTGACACCCCTAAGATACGCGCTCCGATGAACATAATATTTTCTCCATATCTGGTGCTCGTTTGTTTTAAAATATCTATTCGTGAACCTTTCAGCGCGCGAAATAATCATAACTTTCTTTCAGATTACAGCAAGACTACCTTCCTACCTAAGTCAAATAAATATAAGTTTTCAATCGTGACCTTTTATCATAGAATTAATTCGTTAATCGGGAACCGCTGAAAACAAAAGGAAAAATAATAATTGAGCTTGTCGGCATAATTTAATAATTTACGCTCTATTGCGATTCAACGCCGACGTTCCCTCGCCCTTAATGCGAAATTATTCATATGCGGGACGGAGGATTGTTTACCCTTGCATTAGGGCCGTCCGTGCCGCGCAGCTCTCGTTGATAAAAACATTGCACGTGCCCGATCCGCTTAGCTACTATTTATAATGAAACAACAGGGGCCTGCCGCCCGGCGCGCTCGAGATGTCCCTAATCCTGTTTGTTCTACAATACTGTTGCAGCTTACTAACTAGTAAATTTATTCGTATTAGCTTTTATTATTTATTTATCTTTTAGTTTGTACGTCTATTAATACTCGTATGTTACCACCCGGTGAAAGGTACCTGTTATTAAGTTTAAATAATGAAAGTTTTACATTTAAAAAGAAATTTTGCACTTTGTTAGATAAACGTTAAAATTATATTTCGTGAAAGCCGAAATTAAGATAAAATCTCTATTTATGAAATACATTCATATCTTTGTTATTTGGCTTGCTAATCTAAGCGAATATCTTGTATCATCTAAATCTGTTTATTATGTAGATAGACTTATGAAATAGTTTCTTGCTGGTCAAAAAGTAGAAGTAATGTAAAAGAAGTATATAATTTAAAATATAATTATTTCTGATTAAGTTACCATCGGTAGCTAATTGTAAGCATTATTGTGCGTATATTTTTCTAAACATCAAAGATGATTTCGATTTCGTGTTCAGTGTAACGCACCGGGTGCTGCATCAAATTATAACTGAGTTTAGTTCAACATACACATACACACACCAGGCAGTCATTAAGAGTCCCGTGTAATAATAGGTGCGCTATCTCGCTGTATCTACAAGCGGATACCGCGTTGTGAATTGTCTAAATGAACGCAACAACTCACAATAAACGCTCCGTCGCCCCTCGCTGTAAAAGCGAAATTATCTCTCCATCACGGAGTGCTCCGCGCGGCAGATGGCGCTTGCAATAAAACCACTAAACGCGATATCGTTCGCTCCGAGCTCGCTGCCCTTCGCTTTATTATTTGATAGGGGAGCCAAATTAAAGGATTTACCGTAACCCCTCGCCTGCGACCCTTACTCGACGACAATCACCTCGGTATTAAGTCTAATTGTGTTTTCAAATTCGGACCCTATAATGATACCGGCGGTGCATTGTGCGCCATGTGAAAAAATAGGGCGTACGTATCCCCTGGGATTTAATAAATTCTTAAATATAATCTGCTATCACAATCAGTTTAATTGATTACTACGTTAAAACATATTCGCAATAATAAGGAAAGTAATTATCTGCCTTGCGTTTTTGTAGATTATCAGAACGCTTAATGGATTAGTGATTTAAAATATTGAGGTAATCTTATTATGATGCCGATAAATAAGGCCTTAAGTGATAAACAGCACGAATGTGCGTTACTTAGAAGCCAACTTAGTGCCGAGTAACGAGCTATGAAAATGTTAATGTTAATCAAGCACTTGTTCTTATTTATTTACGCCCCTCGCCGGTAGCAACACATAATTATGGCGTGAAACTAATTACACCAACTACGGCCTCCGATTCGGGGCTGCCTTAATTGCACTGATTGAGATACAGATAATTATTGATTTCGAAACAGTTTACGCTGATGTCGCGTCACCGGCAGGGCGCGCGGCCGTGGTCTGGCGGTAGTCGAGCGTGAAACGGCACTCATGAATAATGGACGCCTTGTTCGCTCCTTGACTCTTCATTTAAAACAGACGATTTCTATTCCACTCGTAAACCACACGCCCATGACTCACTCATTTACCATTCACCGTGATACTTCGTAAAAATGCAGCCCCGGCTTTATGAGAATCTCAAGAGCTAGCGCAAGAAGTACAGCTTTTGCATGCTTAAACATAATTTATGTGTAAGATGCCGAACGTACCAATATTCCCGTGAACACGCCGCCGCCTCCGCCGGTGTCTATATACATCATTTACATATCATGAAAGGAGTATAACAGTTGTGCGGTGATGAGTCCGAATAGTCCTTGCAAATAGTTAAACAATTCAAACGGGGGATAGGGCACGTACAAAATAAAGGGGGTGGCGGCCCGCGGAGCTATTGACGGCTGAATCCCACACAATCTGAACGTTGTACTACAACACACTTTTAAAAGGGGTTGGGGACGAAGTGTAATTACGATGAAAACAAAGTTTTAAATTTGATATAACGATGAATCCCTCTTTCACTCCTCATCGACAATGTTGAAGTGCTCAATTGTAGAAAGTAATCATATGGCACCGTCACTCATATCGAATCGGGTTATAATTAGTGAAAAAATATGTTTTATTAAGCATTTTATAATAAAAAGCTATCTATTTACAAGCTAATTAAAAAGGATATGTTTATTTAACAGTAATTGCGTGCGAGGCGTGTTGAATTATTAATAGGCAGCCGATGTGGCTTACGATAATTATACAATTAAGAATGCTGTTGGTGTAATAACGGCACTCGAGTCGAGTCGAATTCGAACTGAGTTCGAGTGACGGATTCCGGTTTTAAAAGATAATATGTTTTTATAACGAATTCTTAATGAGCGATCTTATCGCGTCGATTTAAAAGAGTGTGACATAAAATTGCCTTATCGGAATATCTTTAATATTTATTTTCGTATTTAAATATAATTACCTACTTCGGATTCTTAATTATTATAATAAATTGCTGAGAGTCGTACAGTAACAAATTTTATTACATCAAAATTACAAGCTATAAATAAAAAACGGGGTAGCCATAAATACGAAATAATCTGATCTAATAAAATACTTAGCTTTAAATGTATGTAGTTGTGTATGATATAGTTACACATAGTATAGTAGTAAAATATACGTGTATGTAGGTACCTGCATACAAATGATTGTATACTAAAGAAAATAAACTTTTGTCTTCTATAACATTATTCAACGTTAGAAACATTTTTGTATTTAAAAAGACAAAGGCATTTTTGTATTTTTCCACATTTTTTTTGTATTCAATGAAACAAAATATAAATCACGCGTAATAAGACCCTTTTATTATTTTCTTAACATATTTGGTAATAAACTTTTACATTTTTAGAATGTTTAGGTAGTTAGTTATGTACATTTGCTTACATTTTTGTTTTTTATTTATTTTTCTAGAAACCTACTTTACAAGACACAAATACATACACATTTTTGTCATAGAAGAATATTTTCGGTCAGGTATGACTGTGAATAGACTAAAACACATTAACATATTCTACATGAACACTCATACACTTATACTCATACACATATACACTTACTGGTATCGGAGCTATATTTATAATTGTGTGCGTACTTTCCGGCTAACAAGTTGTAACCGTTTAACACGTTAAACGCCGCCTTGATTTTTTAATTTCTGTTTGGGCCATGGGGACACCATGTAGTCGAGACACAATTGTTCCATTGGTGCGGCGGGTGATACCACATGTCCGTGAGCCAGAGTCAACTTAAAAAATATGACTGAAAAATATGTTAGATACTGTAAGCAAAAATAAGTTAGTTCTTTAATAATGGGTATGGTAGTGCAATAAAAAGTTATCATTAAAATTTTGTAAAAAAGCACTTTAAAGCTGGCTCCATCGACTAAACGAGTGAGGCCCAACTGGTGTCCCCACTGGCGTTCAACGCGTTAATTTTTATGCATAGTTAAGATACTGTTTGACATCTAATCTATTTCTAGTATTTTTTAATAAGCACATAAATCGATACCAGATAGCACCAGCGAGCTTTTTGGCTTTTCATTTCATGAATATCTTTGAAGGAAAATGTCGTGTGAAAACCTACATCTTTCGATAGAAATTATGAGACCATACCTACAGAAGTCAATCCGGACTAGAATGGCGTTTCGGATTGACGTTCTATCCTCCAAATAAAAAGGATAGCTGTTTTGATTTGCATATATGTGTACAACGAAATGTATTTTAACTTATTAATACAAAAAAAGAGAAACAAATAAAACGGTAGGCGATGTTAACATATGAATTTATAATTGACAACATGTTTACTTATTTGTAATTAATCACAAATTAACATTTTAATATTAATTACGTGTATCGATTAAACTCGAAGTGTAGTGTGTAATATAAGGTGCAATAATCATGATAGTTGGTGCGGTATCACGTGTCGTAAACATGTACATGTTAGCGTGGCCGAGTCGCCGCATGTAGCACGCCGTGTTTGATAATGATTCATTAACGCTAAAACATTGGTTTTGTTTGTGACGTGTTAATAGCTACGCGGACGGATTATGTTTACCAGGACTATCGTATACATCGTACCTGAGCTTAATGGATATAGGAACAACTGGCGGATATTCTCGTTCACATACAGTTTAATCTCTTTAAAATTTTAATGACCTACTTTTGTTATGAGGATAGGACCTACTACTAGGCTTTTTCAAAATACTAATTTTATGTTTTCCCAAATGAATCATATTTTTATTTTATAGATAAGTTAATCTCCATACAACTAGCTATTACCACCCACAAAAATTATTCTCTAAAACACGTGGTAAAGGCATATTGCATAAAATATTAAAAAAAAAAACAATTTAATATAATTGTAACTTAGTATTTAAAATAGACATAACTGAAGTTGGTTCGTTTTTCTGTACCTAAAGACAAGTTAAACTTGCGCGCTGTGATTTTCCAATCTGCTCTGCAAGTCCCAAAACACGCTTTGACTTTCCTATTTTAATGTACGTCGTTAATTAAATGTACAATACGATATGAACACTAATTTTGTTATTGATACTCTTAGAAATTATTTTGTTAAGTGTTCTTACTCAGTAATTTGTAGTAACAATTGAACTCGGCACTGTCTTTATCGCAGCATGTATACGTAAAGACAAGTGTAGCTTAGCGGGGAGGTGAGGGTGGCTCGGCCGTGGCTATCCGCAGCGCTGCGGTTGCGGTCGCGGTCGCCCAATCCGCGCCGCCGCTTCGAATATACACTTTGTATTCACTATCTGTAAATCGTGAATTTAAATACGGTAAAAGAATATTTTATTAAAGAGGTAAATATAAATAATTCAGAGACGCTTGGATATAACACTTCTGTAATGTGCGTTTAACAATGTGTTTTAAGAAGAAAGAGTAACTCGTCGATACACAGATAATTATGTAGGTACCTATTAGTCTTACAATAAAAATATTTCCAAAAGAACTTGCATTAATATTTAAACTTATAAATTTTAATAGATGGTTGCGTAATTATAAAGTATAGAATATGAAAAAAATATATATTATTTCAAGTGCAAATGTTTATGCAAAACACTCATCTTTTACAATTTTAGTCATATAACACAATCATTAAAACGCGTGAACACATTGACATTTTAAAATTAACATAATAATTATTAACATTCAACAGATGCGTCGGCAAGATAATTGGTAAATTTAAATATTAATGCTTAATATTGTGAAACCTTGTTAAGTATGAAGAAATGTTTGTCATTTTTTTAACCTATGTTCTCTTGAATGCCACGTCTTAAATATAATTGTTTTTTTTTTTTAATGAATACCTACAGCTAAATTCTGACTTATTTTAAGTAATACATTTCTTATGACGTCTGATAAAATAAATAATATTGAGCGCCGGTCGGAACAGAGCGTACAAAGTACAGCGTGTATAAGCATCGCCGGGCGACCAAACAGCCTGCGCAAACACACCAAGTAAATATGCCAACTCCCCTCACACCATCGCCCGGGCGACCGTTATAGCGCACACATTATGATCAAATATTTGTTTCATTTACACCCAGTTTATAGCAGTTTCGTAATTAAGTAACTGATGATTAATGACCTTTTTAGGCTTAGTTTTGTCTTTTAACTGCTTAAATGTAAAATCATGTTAATTTCAATGGAAAAATTGCAGTAGTAAGAAGATCTCAGACTCGAAATCTTGAATTAGTTACTTAGTATTAAAATATCAAATATAAGTTGACATTAAATTACAAAATAATTTTAATGACAATTTCCAATTAAACAATTTGCAAACAGAATAAGTTACGAATAAACAAAAGCAAATGAACTCCAATTGATAACTGACAAGTGATACATATTTATAGGTTCGGGTTAAAACTTGCAGATGTATTATAGTGGTAGTATCTCAAATTAACAATTCGCATTCATTACGTAGCGAGGCCGGATACGCCACGACCGGGTAGCACAATATTTGTTCGCTGCAGTACGAGCCGACAAACAGCGCTGCGAGTGAAAACAAACACGCCTCAATCTCCTCGCATCGCGCAGCGGACAAACTTCGTCGTTATAAACGAACTAGCTGTACGATCCACGCTAACTTTGCCAGTCTGTCCCCTGTTAACGTTGTTTTTAACTTCAATTAACATGATTTCATTATTGATAATTTAGTTAAACGAGTATGTAACATTGTTAACACTATTAATTCATATTTTTAACAAGAAAACTTATTTGTTGTTAAAATAGCTTACCGACTTTTGTAATCTTTTAAATATTTAGATTCGATTTTTTAAATATAATGCAATTAAAAGATTAAAGCTAAGACATGAGAAATAAAATGTATGCGTTGTCTTTCTAAATAGAAGATTATGTTAGGTTCAATATAAAGTGTCTATACATAATTATATGAGGCTCATCTTAAGTTAACGTGTCGTTATTGGCCACTTTATCATTCAAACGCTGATCGCATAATACATTATGTATCGTATTTATCACTTGGAATTGTTACGATTTGTTGTAATCAATCCAATCAATTTTGTACCAAATCCTTGATAACGACGATATCGTGACAACCGGACAGACGAAATCGTAAGATAGCGATTAATGTAAGCGCTATCGAACTAATGTTAATACGCTACTATATTACTCGGTACATTTTTTATACAAAATCATACATTTTATATTCTTACGAGTGATACTTTCAAATCTTTCGTATCGCTTTAGATAATATAAACTGTTATGTATATTCTCATTTGCATAGAAAGCGCCGGAGCGTCGAATGATTGTATAACTTAAACTCTGAATTAACTACACTAATTGCCGGTATAGCACTACTAAAATAGACTTGTAGTTGTATTGTGTCGGCGCCCCATTGTGCCGGTACACAATGTTCTCACAACTCACAAGGCGGTAGAAACGCGCAGTCATTAGCCGAGGCGGCTCGTTAATGCCGACAAAAAGTTTCACGTAGGATTACTTCGTGATGGATTTGTTTACGTATATTATTATCGAGATTTGTCTATAGGACAATTCTTGTTTCTATTTGCGGTTAGTTTCTTTTTAGATCTTAATTTTTTTCTTTGATAACTTCCCTATTCGATGCTTGGCATACCTCCTCCTTCCATATTATCATAAATATTGTTCAAAAGTGTTTTTATACTCGTATGGGTCTTAGACTTAACTTTTTTGTATGAAATTCAGACGATATTATTTTAGGTAGATCTTTATATTTAGGTATTACGAAAAATCATATCGAGATTATTGATAGCATTTCCGGTTCAATTTTTTCTAACGAATTCGCGTAAAAGAGGACCATAAAATAAATTAAAAGAACATTGAAGCATCATAATTTTCAAAGCGGGGCTTAAAATAGAATAAAATGTCAAAGAAATCTCATATTATTAGGAAGTTAAGAAGTTTTTCGTTTGAACCTTAAACTTTTTGTGAATGAAAACCAAGTCGAATTTAACTTTTTGTTCAAGATTAAATGTGATATTTACGAGTTAAAAAGTAAAGCAGTAGAGAGACACCGAAATTTACACTTTATATTAGACAAGATCACAAACAATTAGGTGGGTCCTCAGTTCACACGCGATTATAAGCGCTCTTGAAAAAAGTGCCGAGTCAAAAAGGCTTCACGCTTTAGCGAGAGGCAGGAGACTCAGGATACACAAAGGGCAGTAAACGTTCAGTACGGGCCTAAACAAACAAGGGTAGCTAGGAAGCTGGCTCTTTGTTTGCCGAGAAACATGAGAGTCAACACGCCGAACACAGAGACATCCAATTGTGAATACCAGCCGCCGGAATATTACCCGCTTCTCGATCGATACGCCAATTACGAACATTTATGTGACCCTATTAGTCGAACATTATGGAAATAACATTTAAATTAACTTTTTAAATTATTATAAAACATATTCCACGTTTAAGCTGATATCATTCTAAGTAAATGGCTTTTAAATTGATGATAATGACGGTTTCATGTCCCGTCAATCTTCTTAATTATGTTAGATACATAAGTACTTCACAGACGATTAAAACTAATGCGTACTATATTAACATCTTTTTCGAATTTACATTAATATATACCTAGTGTAAAATTGTACGACTGATGTTTTAATTATACCTACATGAAAGCACGTTCCTATATCGTATCATTTTAATATTTAAGTAGGTAGATACAAACTATGCTATTTATCAAGTCATTAATTGATAGCCAATACTTTTTGCAACTTCGTTTTTCGTTGATCGCGCAATTATGATCTGATTACAAAGCAACGCTGCCGGGCTGTCACGAGTAGCGACCGAAAGTATCTACTCGAGATAGTCAACGCTCTCGATATCAAGATAACGATGTCTCTCGCAACGTGCCTCTCACCCTCTATATTCTCTCGAATCGACTTGTTTTTGCCGCATAATTATATCCATTTGTTTAAATGAATATTAATGTCACGTCTCGACCCTCGCTCAGACATCGATTATTAACAACGAATAATAAATACATGGAACGGATCCTAAAGTGAATAGATAACGATTTTATTTTTTGTATTACACGGTGAGTTAATTACACAGTATTCGCTACTCAAACGAGAAACGACAGCAGGTGGACAGTGGTCAGCGGGCACGGGATTGCATTATCGACGTGCCAGACACTAATATTCTGCGGCAGGCTCTATTAAACAATTATGATCAGCGAATACGATACGAACAGACAATAAAGTCGGCCGGTCTGTTGTAATTGTTTATCAATTCAAATGCCATTTTGCCCGAGAATTATTTATAGCTTCGCCGTAACAACTATTTCGCTTTCAATACAATAGCCCTCTACGTGCGACTGTTTTGTTTAATAAAGTGGAAACTTAGCAAGAGCGCTGCGGGTAAGATAAGCTGAACGCGGCATGCATAAATAATTCATAAAAGAGTTGGCAGCCATTAATGAAGGTCGAAACCGCAGTGGAGGCGACCGCGTCTACGTCCGTTTGGTTTATTTCGCGAACACAATCGCGGTAAAAGTTCATCGCACAGAGTGCTCGCCTCGGGGGAGCGTAACTCACCAAGTTACTGCCGAATGCCAACTGCCGACCACCTACTTAAATCTGGCTAAAATTACGACTGTGTAAGTTATTTCTACTTTAGTTTGTTTGTACAGACTTTATTTCCAAATAATATTAACTTAAAACTATTTCATTATTCTAAAATATCTAATTTAATAATCTTACTTTGAAGTACCTATTTGGATTACCAACATTCTATATTTTACCTTCAATCAACATTAAAATCTAAGAACAAACAAAGCGTTTGACAATTTATTAGACCTAATTGATAGGTAGCCAAACTGAAACGTTTGTCGCTTGTGATTAACAAACATCTAATTTGTATCCACATAACGGGTACGAGTGTTGCCTAAGGGGGGGGGGGGGGGAGTATTTTTTTAATATTCGTACTTTAATACGGCTTAGAAATTGTGTTCAGCGAAGCGAAACATTTGCCCACGTTAAACGTTTTTATTTTTCTCACTACAAAATTAATTATTATTGTTTTAAACCTACGAGTACATCTAATATGACGGATTTAAATACAAATATGCTTTTAAGTTTGTTAAATATTGCAGAACACATAACTAAGTGATTTTATAATGAAGAACCGAGATTGGCCCTGCGGATTAGGACACGTGAGTTGACAGCAGACGAAAGCGAGTAAAAATTGGAACCCTTCAGTTTTCTCCTCCAATCCTCTACTTTTTTACTTTTTATACCAAGATGAAAAGATTTGCCCAGCGGCGCTTACGGACTGTTTAAATGTAGTGTAGTATATTATTATGTAAATAATAGTTTTAACACAATCTATAAAATACATAAATTACGTCATAACTTAGGGAGGTCCAGGAACTGTGACATTGTGTGACAAGGGGTGGTGAGGGGTCCAAAATTTTGTGGCATCACATTTCAAAATATAATACATATATAATTAGTATAAAAATAATTATATTTTTCATACCTAGATGTTAATTTTATTAACACCCGACGCCAAAAGAGGGGTGTTATGAGTTTGAAGTGTCTGTCTGTGGCTCCGTAGGTCGCTAACGGATGAAGCGATTTCAATTTAGTTTTTTTTGTATGAAAGGTGATTTACGGGCGAGTGTTTTTAGATAAGTATTGTTGATGATAATCGGTTGAGTCGTTTAAAAGTTGTGGGGGGTGAAAGTGGGGAAGAATAACCGAATGTCTGCAAATATAATTTAGTTGGGTCTCAAATGAAAGCGCATCACGTGCGCATTACAAAATAACGTGTTCAATGAAAATCGGTTGAGCCCTGAAAAAACTTTGGGGGTAAAAGTGGGGAAAATACCCAATATCTGTAAATATATGTGGTGGGGGAGGAAAAAGAATATTAATGACTTAATTGAAAGTGTTCTTAGTTTCGTTTGATGAGAAAATTGAGAAAAGCTGTTAAAGTTATGGTTATGGTGTCAGAAAATTGGGACATGGAAATACAATTGTCAAGTGAAAGTATCAATTACTACATCTCAGTCTTTGTTATTCTGCTAAAGATACAAAATCTACATTATAATAAGTGTACTTATACAAAGTATAAAATAAAAATTAAATTAAAAAAAAAAACCTCCGACCCAATAACCTGAGTTGCCTTTAAAAAGTAAAAAATAATTAAAGAAACTCAACCTTAAAGTACCTAAGTATGTACGAGTATTAATAATTCTAAAAAAAATACATCGACCCATCAATTTTTCAACTGGCCATCAAACGGCAACTCAGGTTATTGGGTCGGGGTTTTTTATATTTGGCAAAACAACGTTTGCGGGGTCTACTAGTGTATAATATATGTATTTAGCTCTTCTCTATATATATAATTTCCTAACTCAACGCAAACATTTTTTAATCCGCTGTCGCTTTAGAGCTATGCTCTCGGGCTCGTCGCGGGTAGGTACTCTGAGTGCTGAGACAATAAATTGTGACGTGCAACCGCGAGCGAGATCCGCATTTAGGTCAGCGCCTCACAAATCCGCACAGAACGCCTCGTGCAGCGTCGCATCAACCGCATCGCAAGTAGTTTTACTACTGCAGCCAGTCGACAGGCTCTTCTCACTGAGAACAACTTGCAAGAATCCTCGCTCTCGTTAAATATTTGTAAGAAATTAATTGAAAAGTCGGTCTCCAACCCGCCTGCCCAGCGTTGTGACTATGGGCAAAACACATGAGTTCACGCCATTTTTGGCGTGAACTTGTGGAGGCCTATGTCCAGCAGTGGACTGTGGTAGGCTGAAATGATAATATGATGATGATGATGAATTGAAAAGTGAATAATTAAAAAAAACTATGTATTATAGACACGTATTATTTTGTTTTTTCTATTATAAATTTTACTCATTTAAAGTCTTTAACTTCTTTAAACCATAACTAAAAACATATATTTCGAATAAGTATCCTACACCAGAGAGGTGTTGAATTATCAATTTTATTGCACACATAATAGGTGAGAGCGCATGTAGCCGACATACGTGTGTAGATATATAGACCCGTGAACAAATGGAGCGTCACCGCAAGATGCAACTCCAGATTAAAAGCTCGACCGACTGAACCACGTGAAAATCGTGCAAAAAGAGAAGTCACCCGCGGCATTAGCGGATGAGTGTCGGAGCCATTAGTGCGCCCTCCTCCCGTGTCTCTTTCACCCTGCCTCCCTTCCCCACGTACCTCTTTTATTTCTCGCGCGGGGATGAACTCCTTAATGACAAACCTTACTATATCTTTTGTGGAGAGCCCGCAAAAGTACGTATTTTGCGGCCCTTTTGTACGATCTTTTATATTCCCGCGCTGCGCGCAGCTGTTGTTCGAGAGTTATAGAGTAAGATAGCTATACCTGACTATACTTACTTTCTCATTTGTAGGAACCGAGAAATACTATTTTTGAAATATGAGAACTGTAAAAAGTATTTTTATAATGAACTGTTCGTATAAAACATGAAGAGCTTAAATAAAAGGTTCAATAAAACATGTACGTATACCTCCTATACTACGTTTGTGTAGCTTAACGCGAATTGAGTGTTTAATTAAACAATATTTAATTTGCACATACCTTGTAAATGTTTGCAATTAAAATTCATTGTTTATTGGATGTATGGGAAAAGTAAGATCCATACGAAAACTACTGTAATTTTAATTGCACCAACGGAGAATCGTTTTATGTTCATGACTTTCTTATTGCGAATCATTAAAACTACCACAAGGTACTTACGTATTATCAGTTGATTGCATTTTAAGTCTTTTAATAAGAAATAACGTAATAATAAAGAAACTATAGTTATATTGAAATTAAAAAAAATACTTAGGTGAACAGCGGCAGATTATGTGTATAATCTACTCGAGTAGATTCCTTACGTGTCACAAAAAAACAGATAATTGACTGTGTTTATTGACTTTTCATTGTTATTTAAATAAAAAAATAGTGTATATTTCTTTAATTATTGGGTAAACATTTTTAAAATGAAGTAGGAGTTCTTGTTATTGTTTTGTATGAAATTACTGACATTTTAAAAAATGTGTTATTATAATTATGATGATGGTGTTAAATACCAGAACTATCAAAGACAAAAAATATGTTTTAATAATAACTTTATGTGACTAATGTAATAAGCAGGCTAGTCCCCAGATGTTATGCGCGCTGATACGCGTGGTGTCGCGTCGAAGTCGGTGGACGCGACGCGCTCGGATGTAATGTAATTTGCGGTAATTCGGGCGCGTCGCGGCTTGTCGCGTCAGTTGCCTGTGTTATATAACCGACACTAAATTTATTTACATTTCGAGTTAATATTTTCGAAACACTTCTAATTTTACAATGTTAGTATTTTCAATTTAATTTTTCGAATGCCTAAGTAACCCTTATTTGTAGGAACGAAACGATAAAAATAACGATATTGTAAGCTTGCGTTTGACACTTAAACATTAGCTTCTGCCCGAGACTTCGTCCGCGTGAAACAGGAACTATTTTGTCATACATGATTTTTGCGAAACTGCAGCGCACACAGCGAAAGCTCTCAGAAGGAAAATACCCCGATTTTAAAACATTCTTCATTGGTGGTCCGCTTTTATTAGAATTGCCGTGATGATATTATAACCAATGGGCTATCTAACACTGAAATAATTTTTCAAATCGGACCAGTAGTTCCTGAGATTAGCGCGTCAAACAAACAAACAAAAAAAAAAAACAAACCTTACTGTTATTTTTTCGGGAAAATATATTTTCATTAAAAGTTTGGATATAATCTCAAAACTAAAAAAAGTAAAATTTGTATGCTTTTTACATACAATCTATAGTTATATAAAGCTAATTTAATGCATCTTGCTATTTAATGAATAGCTATATACGAGTATATGTAAAGTACACAGATCCGAAATCCAAAATATGTTAATTTTCTTGAAATACAACATAATTAAACGAATGTACAGCCACAATAAAGTAAAGCAAAGCGAGGTATAAATTACTAGGAGTACAGGAGCGACAAACAGTCCATTTAGCGTGGAATGAAAGTACAATTTGTGTCGGCGCGGCTCGCTGCGGTCTGCTGCCAGCTACCTAGTATACTATACGAGTATAGTATGCCATGCCTATTTCATAAAAACAGAATTAAAATAATAACTGAATTAGATCTGCCTAGTTTTTCTATTTACTATTAGTATATTGATTCGGGTAGGTATAATAGGTAAGTAAAATTGATTATGTAAGTACCTAAATAGATATAAAAAGTTGTTTGTCGTTTTATTCTATAAAACTAAAAAAATGAATATAAATCTTCAGCCATTAAGGAAAGATTGAGATAATATGAGGAAAAAATTCAGACTCGTTACTTATACGGACAAAACAAATCAGACTAACAAAACAATCAATAAAAATATTCATAAGGTGATGTTAATATAAGGTGTCGTGTTGTAAAACCACTTTCAAAAAGGTTCATTATGTTAATTCGTTCTCGATTCACTGCGAATCTGTGAACAAAATTAATGTGCATTTAAACGGAAAATACGAACGAAGCCAATAAACGAACGGCTCGGGTAACACGGCGATTTATCATTTCATTTGACCGCATGCATATTGTTTATAGTGTTAATTTTATTTGTTAGCCGGAGCCGGCCAACTTATCGGCTACAATTATAATACGCTATTATCGAATCGAGTCGCTGCCGCTCGCGATGGAATGTGGAAACATTTTCGAATATCTATTTGTATGTAAAACGCGTTATAAGCTTTTAGCGGTCGGGTAATAATTGATTACCCCATCTTTATTGAATGTTAATGTTCGATTCATTCATAGATATTTGGTAATTATACTCGTTATTTGTTTTCATTTCGTACTTTATTCGCGTCTTTTATGTTAAAATACATTTAGTCGTCTCTAGCCTCTTTTGCTAAGAAGACAGTAATTAAAACTCAACTTGTCATGCTTCTTTTGAGTCTTCTAAGTACCTAAATATCTGGGTGTAAATCTTAGAGCACTGCGCTGTCTTAGATTTTGTACACGATTTTTTTCATAACGGTTGAGATTAATTTTTAAGACAAATTTAGTATGTATACCTACTTTAAATTTAGCAATCCCGTCCAGGGAGTACTTTATGTCTTTATAAGACTATATGAGTCAATACTCATCAGTCGTTGAATATGAGATCATAAAGCAATAAAAATAATTATTTATTTGATAATAATTTAATTCGATAGTGACTAAGATATTCACGAACGTGATTATGTTGCAGACGGAGATCGCGAAGAGATTAAACGCTATAATAGCGCAAATATTACCTTTCCTTTCACAAGAACACCAGCAGCAAGTGGCGTCGGCGGTCGAGCGGGCGAAACAGGTCACCATGACTGAACTCAACGCCATCATTGGGGTAAGCATTTTAGAGATCTTCTCTACTCATATTAACACTTTACAGTTATACCTTATAGAGGTTCACGAATGTGAACAAACGAATACGATTTTATACACGTGAGCCACTTAAAGGAGTAAGTAATAATGCCGGTTCATTGTTTAAACTGTACATTCCTGGGTTTTGAAACTAACTGATATTAATCAAGGTTTAGATTCCTAAACATAGATGTATGTACTAAAAAGGAACCTATATTTTTGTTTTAAATTAGTCTTAGCTTTTAGATACCTGTTGTCTATTTAAGTACCACAATTAAATTTTAAATATGTTTTAATAATGGTAAAAACTTAATTACAAAAAAAAAAAAAACAAAAGTATTTTATTTTCCACTTGGGTCACAAATAACTAAAATATTAGATTATCCACATTAGCAATTTTATACTTCGCATAAACTTAACATCAGCAGCGACAAATATTGAATATAAACTGTTGTGTAAAATTTTATATTTAAGGAAGTTTACCTAAACGATATACCCATTTGCACATTTTATTAACACATTCATTTTTTCCGCGTAAAATAATAAAAAAGTCGATAAAAAAAATGTCAACAAGCTTAACCTTGTGTTTATTCATGCGCGTTTGTGTGTCGTACGACGCGACCTTGCATTGGTACGACCGCGAGTTAAGAAGTATATTTTTTATTAATAGTCCGAAACATTTTGCTCAAATTCTTATCAAATAACACGTGTCCTGTTTTTACTAGTGGGTTTTAAATATGCCTCGGAATGTTCATGCGATCCCCACACAGCGTTTACAGATCATGGCAACTGTCCAAACATTTCACGCCTCCTGTCGCCGGCTTCTCAAACTCTCTTTAATATCAAGACTACCGTGCGTATTGATTTTAAGATATTCTTACCTATTGAAATTTAGCGATTTTTTTATTAAACTTTAAAATTAATATATAACGTGATAATTCCACGTGATTTTGTAAATATTCCACACACATCCTACCACCCTATAAACTATTACGCATAATTTTTTAAAATACTATTTAGATAGATACATACTCGTACATCACATAAAATAAAGGACGCGTTCTAATAATACAAACTTTAACAATTTATTTGTTGAAATTGGTAAGAATGTGTGACGTAAGTTCATTTTGTAAGGCACGCGGCTTTCAACAGGTCGAAAGTTCGACGGTCGTTAATTAAATGATCTAAGCCGCGCCACTCGACTTGGCTGCGAGCCAACAACGTCGAATTAATAAAATTGCCACCGAGTTGAGTTATTCTATGTTAAACTGTACAATACATTTTAATTTATAAAGTCGGTGGCCTCTTATTTTTACACGATCGCAGCGTTTATTATATATAAATATTATCATGTTTCGCACATTCAAAATATCGTTAACATCTGGTGGAAATGTAATAAATATATTACTTGTAAAAACTAAACATAACGTATCCGACATATAAAAAGATTCCTGCGTTGAGATATTATTTGTGTTCTGATTGTATCGTCAACTAATTTACAACACTCCAATTGTGTCTAAGCCGTTAAATATAATAGTGAGGACTTCATTGCGGTCTATTATTTCAATAGAAATTTTCGTAGTCGGATGCCAAGTCATTAGAGCGACCTAATCTCGTGACGTGTAAAGCGAAAGAGACGAGCGCAAGGTTTACGGCGACGACTTCCAAAATAAATCACTTCAACTATAATGAGTTCGAAAATAAAACGGTGAAACTCACTCGTCTCTCATCGGAGTGCGGCCGATAGACTCTTGTTAATCTTGAGTCCTGGGCGCCGAGCCAACTCGATTAGTACTCTCAGAGCTCGCACACTGACGACAATGTTTCCACCTTTGCTAGACACAGATTTATATTTTAAGCTATTTTATAATTAGTGTAGCCATTAGGTTGTGCTGTATCAATCAAATCGTTGGCAAACACGTAGCAACAGGAGATTACCCATATTTTCAACGGAATGTGATTTGTTACTTTTGGTCTTGAATCAACAATCTCATGAATTATTTAACACGTCCTAAAGAGCTTTTGCCCAGTGAATACTGGCTAATTACTTGAAGTGTATATGATGTAACATAAAAAAAATGTAACGCGATATGTTTACATAGCTATATATGTACACTGTAAAAATTTTTTGTAAAATTATCATTTTTTTACTCAACATGAGATGGCTAAATTACTAATCAGTGTGTATGAATTCAAATTATAACACATTTTGAGTAATTTTCCAAGACATATGAGAAAATTTGCTAAGATGCGCTTTAATTTTACAATCTTAGAGTATAAATCTTACTTGTATTGTAATTTCACGGAACAGTTTATTAAATTTTAATAACAAACTTTGAAGATTTACCAAAATTTTTAGTAATTTGAGATACTATATTTTTTTGTAAAATTACCAAATATTTTATAATTCGAATTACTGTGAAGTGTTTAGAAATTTACAAATTTTGTTATTATTTTTACAATTTGAACTGTAAAATTACACAATACATTGTAAAATTACTAAAAAATACTATTTGTCTGTTGCCATGTATAATTTTACTAAACAGGTTATCAATTTTCGATACCAAGCTCCTTAAATTTACTAACATTGTTTGTGTTTTGAATTACTAATTTTGTTGTAAATTTACAAAACAATATTGTAATTGAAACTACAATGGAATTATTGAAAATTCAAAAAATTTTTTTGGTATTTTTACTATTCTTATTGTAAAATTACACAATGTATTGTAAAATTACTAAAAAATACTATTTTTCTTTAGCCTTGTTTAATTTTACTAAACACGCTGTCGACTTTCGTTTCCAAGCTTCGTAAATTTACAAACATTGTGCGTATTTTAATTTAATCTGTGGTCTAGTAAGATTGTGAAACAATAGTTAAATTCGAATTCTAATGAATTCATTGGAAATTCAATAATCTTCTCATTAATTTTATTATTTTGACTGTAAAATTATACAGTGTTTTGTATAATTAACAGTATAATAGGGTAACTACTTTTTTAGATGAACCAAAATTGTTAGTATTTCGGTTTACCATAGTTTCTTGAAAGATTACAAAAAAAAATGTTTATTTACATATTATTGAAATTATTAAAAATTTATCAATATTTTTATATCATATTTATATGTAAAATTTTGATTTGAAAATTATATATAGTAAAGTTATGATTAATAAAGCATTTTTAACTTCCCTCTAAAAAAATAAAAAAAAAATTTAAAAATCGGGAAGTTATTGGTTTTACCCCGTTTTTCGAAAGTCGAGTTTTCATCATATCTCGACGTTTAAAGGCCCTAGAAAGCTTCCCTGACTATTTTTACGAGGGTGTCTGTATGTCTGTGTGGATGTGTGTGTGTACGCATGTAAACCCCCGAGTAGAAAAAAGGTCAGGCTCAACCAGATCATGTATCTGGACCGGATCAGGATAGGATAAGGTACGCCTGATCCGGCAAGCTCTATCAGGACCAGGTCCGGTCCAGACAAAGATAGCCTGATGTAAAATATAATCAAGTATGGTAAGGCATACTGGATCAGGACCAGGTCCGGCCCAGACAAGGATAGCCTGATGTAAAATATAATCAAGTATGGTAAGGCATACTGGATCAGGACCAGGTCCGGTCCAGACAAGGATAGACTGATATAAAATATAACCAAGTATGGTAAGGCATACTGCATCAGGACCAGGTCCGGTCCAGACAAGGGTAGCCTGATGTAAAATATAACCAAGTATGGTAAGGCATACTGCATCAGGACCAGGTCTAGATCAAATAAGAACAGCCTAGGTAGTAAAGAATATAGCCACTCCCTCTCTTCCCGTGGGTGTCGTAAGAGGCGACTAAGGGATAACGCAGTTCCACTACCACCTTGGAACTTAAGAAGCCGACCGATGGCGAGATAACCATCTAACCGCTGGCTTTGAAACACACAGGCCGAAGATGGGCAGCAGCGTCTTAGGTGCGACAAAGCCAGCCCTGCGGTCACCAACCTGCCTGCCCAGGCAACACACACGAGTTTACGCCATTTTTGACGTGAACTTATGGAGGCCTATGTCCAGCAGTGGATCTGTGTTCGGCTGAAATGATGATGATGATTTAAGTTGTATTTGCATCAAATCAGATTAATCTAGTGTGAATTTTTTTCAACTGAACTCAGCTAGCATAAATTTTATTTGTAACAATGGAATAAATAACAATTTAATTCAATTCAAGATATTTTTGACCAAAAATTTTAATGAATCTAATCGTTTAATATTATTAGTCTAGTAAATACCATATAGCTGAGTACATAATAATAACTATTTTAATCGTAATCTTCTACCCGCTTATATTTATATATTTAAGTATATCTAAATTTATTATATTTTTATATAAGTATTTATTATATTACTAGCTGGGCCCGCAACTTCGACGGCGTGGGATTTAAAAAAAAAATTGTTCAATTCGTAGTTATTCGTATTAAGTAGCCTAAGTTACTCCTTGTTACATCAACTATCTGCCAATGAAAGTCCCGTCAAAATCTGTCCAGCCGTTTCAGAGATTAGATAATACCAAATTCGATTTTAAATAATAATCAGAAGAAATTTCCATCGATTTAATGAAATATTTTTAGATTAAAAATATTAATTATTTATTCGTTTATTACTTGTTTTGTTACTTTAAACCAATAATTTTACTTGTTTCATTTGCATACCCAATTTCGTACGTAATTTGTTAACTCAGAATACAAAAAAAAACTGTGTGTTTGTTCTGTAATCTAAATTTGTTAGATAAATAAGTAGGTAGGTATGTGATTTTCCAAGTATTTTTGCTCCATAACTCTTGATATAAACCCTGCCTGATTAGACCTAGCTACATATATACTAATCTGTTATTTTGACTTTATTAAATTTCACTAACGCGTGCATAGTTAAATTTTAAGATAGCCGTCAAAAAATAAATAAATCAATGAACAGAGTTATTTTTCTTTACTCTTGATTTGAAATTCAATTCCAAGATTTCGACTTAATTAGATACTATTTTTATTTCCGTTTTTCATTAAATTTATAGAAACAATAATTACCTACATGACGTAAAGTTATTTTTATCATAATTATGATCGATTTATTCATTTATTGTATTACAAGCACAATTTGATAGTCTGTAGTTGTTAATTTGTTATTCATAGGTCACTTCAGCACCAGTCAATTGAGTATATTATATATAAAAAACTGCCTTTAATTTCTATTAAATAACATGAATATAATAACGAATATAACATAATATAATCTTGCATTGAATTATATACAATAAATAAAACTTAACGAAAATATTAATATAAATACAACATAATAAGGAACGAAATATAAGCAACAGCGTGTGACGTCACGAAGGAACATGTCGGATCTTGTTCACAGTGTTCTTCGTTAAGACGCACATCACTCACATCAGTGTTTCAGTGTATTAATCTCAGAAGTGATAAAGAATTTTGTGTCATAAAAAAGCGTTTCTTGAAAGTATAATTATATTTTTATATAACTTAAAAGTTATTTGTCGATTAGCATATTAATGTAAATAATATCAAGATTAAATAAGTTTAATACAAAAACTGAACCATATTAATATTGTGTTAAACAAAAAAAAAGTGTACTATAAACTTCTCTCTAGACGTTTGTATCGGTGTGTATTGTGTACATAATACGAACTTGTGGACTAATTTAGCTAGATAAAAATTTGTGTTGTGTGTAAAGCTTCGTTTTTATGTTTAATTACGTAAAACATTTAAGGTTAGTAAAAATCATTGAAAAAATACATTACAATTCTTTACTATTTTTAAAATAATTTTATATTTCAATAATCTGTTTTTTTCAGATGGTTTTTTTTATGCATTAGTTTTATTTTTAAATGATTCATCCAATAAAGAAATTGATATATTGAATATCGTGGTACCGGATGTAAATAGCCTGAATCATTGTTAAAAAGTACTAAGTATTGTAAATTATTACAAACGATAGTTAAAGAGAAGAAAGATAAAAATAAGAAGAAAGATAAATAAAAAGAAAGATAAGTTCAAATAAGTGGCACAGCAGGTAAATTATTATTTAAATTATAGATTTTTAAGAATTGCTATTTCATTGTCATAATAATAAGAAAGTAATTCACAATTACAATTAATATTATCAGAAACAATGGAAGAGGCAGAGGAAAAATTAATAAGATTAAAAAGAACCCCTATTCTTCTCTACCAATAATGAGTATTCTGCTAAAGCAAAAGCGGCTGCTGTTGAAAAAAGTTTCAAATTAAAAGCATTAGCAAAGGATTGATTCAAAATAGATAATATATTTAGCCAAATAGCTTTAGAGTTAACTGACGAATCCACTGAAATTGCAGGTAATATTTATTATTTAAAATGTAAATATTGTTGATTAATTTCTAATAATTTTTTTACGGTTTTTTTTTTACAAGGGATATATATTAATTGATATAAATTTATTTTTAATCGTTAATTTTTATACTATCAATTAAGTTATAATACTGAAATTTTATTTCAAATTTTTTCATTCCACTAGAACCTAAGAAATAGAAGCCAAAAAAATGTAACCAAAAAATTGTGAAGAAACAAGCCTAAAAACATAATCTCGAATGGTCACCTACATCAATAGCGTCTTCGATATCTTCATCACCACTGTCATCGTTATGTAAACCTATGAAAATAAATAATGAAACTAAAAAAACGAATTAATGACAGTACTAACTACATTGTTGGCTCAAAAGGAAAAAAAATTAGTTCATAATCTACACCATGCCACCTTGATCATCTTCATCATCAACTAAAAGTAGAAAAATAAGAAAAATCAATTCGAGTTTGAAGGACATAAATATGCTTATGGAAATAGCACATGAAGACAGTATTATCAGCAACAATTGCTGATAATCCCTTTTCATCATCATCATAAATCTGAAACAGAAGCTGAAATGAATATATTAGCAGCTAGATCATCATCAACAAAAAATACTGTATCCAGTGGTAAGAAAAAAATATATATTGTTTTTAATTTATTAGGATATCTATACTTATTATAATTATTTACAAAATCATAATAAAGATTCCATTCTGAAATTGTGGAGTGTTGTAATCGTGATAATATTTATCTCTCAATATTTTGAAACAATTTGAAATTTAAATCATTGTGTTAGTTAAAAAAAAAAAGTAATATATAATTTATTTTCAACAGATTCTTTGCTGGAATGTATCAAACATAATAACAGTCTATCAAAACAATTAGCGAATTTAAAAGTCCATATCTGCTGACGTTCCCAAATCCTATCTGAAATAAAAAAATAACAGTACTCAGCTGTTAGATTTCAGTTTATTAACAGATCCTGAAGGAAATCCAGTGGTCCAAAAATTAGAATTTCCGCTATCAACAATGGAAGATATTATTTTGATAAATTCAATGAAAAATTAAAAGGCCAAAAATATAAAAATAAAATGGTAAGTTTTTAATAAACTATATTCTTATATACAAATATATGAAAGATCTAATATAGTTGCTCTATCTGACAATATTGAAATTGACATATTTGATAAAATGCTAATCATAATAATTAATTAATCATACAAATAATTATAATAAATTTTCTTTTCCAGAATAAACATATATACTTTTCTCTTGATGGAAAAAATACTTTTACCCATAATATGGGAAATATTACTCGTGTTTATATAACAAGAGATGTCATAATTATGTAGAAGTTAAAGCAACTTCAAAAAAAAGTTTTCAAAGATACGACTTTTTCACTTCTATAAAAAGTATGTTAATCATTATATAGTGCAGGATTACTATCATTGATACCTAATTAATTATTTCTTAATTATATGTTATTATTTTATACCTAATAATAATTATTTTTTACTATTACTAATTTAATTACGTACATGATTAATTTAAATTTTGTATTTAAGCTGCAGTAAGACAGAAATTCGAAAAGAATCAAGAAAGTATTTTCGATAATAAATTCCCTCAAGCATTGTCTGCAGTATTGAATAATGCTAATATATTAATAAAGATTGGGATGGGTACAGGGTATTCAGGATCAAAAAACTACCATCTAATGAAGATAAATAAAAACAACTAATCGCTTTTAATTTATTTACTTTTTTAAAATCTTTTTTTTTTGCCAAGCAAACAAAAAGAAAAATTAATTCATAATATTTAATAACAATCATTATTATTATTAACTTTAACATAAAAATAATTGATATTTAAAGTAAAAACAAAAATAAATAATACATTTGAAAAAAATAAATGGAAATAAATATGTTTTTTTTTTTCAATCGGATAAGTTTTATTTCTGTTTAAGTGCACAATAAAGTATATTGTTATGTTATGTTAAGTTAAATATATATAATATGTTATTTTAAATATACATAGTATGTTAAGTAACATAATATATTTCTTTTTTTTTTTCTGACGTGACGTCTAATAAATCGATTAACGCCGGCTTCGTTACGCTCATATGTATGCTTGTGCCGCATCTATCTGATCGGCCTATGCATCCGAGGAGATGTTTTGTTACGACGGTTTGCAGACAACCAAGTTTTTTAATAAACAATTTTGTCAAGACTGTACATTCGTGTTTTATTTAAAAGGACCGCTCTGGGCATACTCGATTTGGATCAAGCAACCAAGGACCGGACCGTGCATGCCTGATCAGGACTAGATAAGGCATGTAACGCAAATGATGTATCTGGACCTGACCAGGGAAACCTGATCAGGTCCAGATCAGGTATGACCTGAGATCAGGAAAACCTGATCAGGTCCAGATCAGGTTTTCCTGATCAGGTCCAGATACATCATCTGCGTTACATGCCTTATCTAGTCCTGATCAGGCATGCACGGTCCGGTCCTGACTAGGAAGACGAAAAAATTTCTACTCGGGCCTCTTATAACTTTTGAACGGCTTGACCGATCGAAACGAGACTCGTGGCATTCGAAAGGGTTCCACTCAACTTAGACTTAATTAAGTAGTATAGTTACAAAACAGCATAGTAAATTTACTAAACATTTTTATGATCAATTATTGATTAAAATTACAAAATTGTATAGTAAAATTACTAATCAAATTTTCTGTAACTGCTTGGCAAATTTCCAAAAATATTTTGTAATTTTATCAAACCCAATTCAAATGAATTGGTTGGTGTAGTTACGAAACTGCGTAGTAAATTTACTAAACATTTTTATGATCAATTATTGAATAAAATTACAAAACAGCATAGTAAATTTACTAAGCATTTTCATGATACATTCTTGAGTAAAATTACAAAACTGTATGATAAAATTACTATTTAAATCTTCTGGAACTGCTTGGTAAATTTCCAAAAACATTTTGTAATTTTCTCAAATTGAGTTGAAGCATTCTGTTTAGTAAATTTACTAAATTGTTTTGCGTTAAAACTTCCCACACATTTTTAGTAAGTTTACCAAAGAAATTTTTAACAGTGTATATATATGTTTTTCGTTACTATAAAATATGTCTACGTCTAATTTTATCTCTAATATTTGAGAATTTATCGATGACTTTGACATTAGTGCAAGTTCATCGTCCTCGGGACTTAAGAATTTACCTATCTATATATATTTTCTATAGATTCCTGAAAGGCCCCTGAGAAACCGGCAAAACGCAATATCGCTCTCCCCTATAAAACACTCTAATTTAAATAAAAAAGCGGCGCCACCTTCCGTATGTCGGTCCTTTTTTATTACGAACCTTTTTTATTTTCGGGTCAGCTAGGGATCAAAGGGGCTCTCCCTTGAGGACGCCCTCGCCCTCTTCGTCTGATTTGCGACCATTCCGTCGAGTGCCGATTTCTGAAGAGGGAATACTTCTCAAATTGGGGACTGTTTGCTCGTCTATTAAAATCACTTACCGGTCTGAGTGCCTCGATGAAACGACTTGTTTTGTTTATGTGACGTTTAACATTACTTTTATTGCTGTCGAAATTTTAATATAAATATTGTAATCTCGTATCGCGTTGTTTACTATTAAAGAATATCTAAAGAACATTGTGTATCACCCTTGAACAGCTTTAACGTTCGTAAATTCTATTACAATAGATAAAGCCTGTATCGTCTTTGTTGACGTATTTTGGGAGCTCATCTATTTTCGTTGTGATTTTATTCCGCATCGTCGAACCGAAGGGGTGGCTGGCGCCCTCCGCCAATGTATAATGGCTTTTCGATGCAATCTTCTTCTCATGCTCACCTATGACACAATTGTTCACATTGAAAAAATATTCACGTAACTCCAAGAGATCGACGAGACGTGCGACCTCTTGTCACAGATACGTGCTTAGAATTCGATTAGAAATTTCTACTATTAGAGTGAATAAACTGCGTACTAATTAGTATTTAGGGAGTAATCGATAAGCTTCCCAGGCACCTTAATCAGCCATATATAAGAGGCGATTGTGTTAGGCGTCGTTTATGCAATATTAATATTATCTCAAGAGTTATGTGAACAAACAAGAGTGCTCGTTGTGAAAATAGACCGTATCTGTTTCCCCGTCAATGGCTTTATAAACAGGCGCGTCGTGAAAACATTTATATCTAGTTTACGTCTCGCACTGGGTCCCGCACTCTGATAAAAATTACGACGGACATAAATCAGGGCGAGGGGTGCGGTGTGCGGGGCGGCCAGGCGGGTGGGAAACATGAATTTGTCATTTTTTCCTAGGCACGTTCGCGGCGGGTGATAAATATTGCATTGCAGCCGTTCGACGTTTCTTGTGCCCATTAACTTTGCGCTATCGACATTCTCGAATAACTTTGTTGGAGGAACAACATTTGAAATACATAAGTAAATAAAACAGAGCTGTACGAACTTTTTATTACTTATGTTTCGACTTCGGTCCTCTTAATATTTGCTAATATCTCAATTATTATTGACTAATTTATAGTTCATCATCATCATCATTACAGCCTATACAGTCCACTGCTGGACATAGGCCTCCACAAGTTGACGCCAAAAATAACGTGAACTCATGTGTTTTGCCCATAGTCACCACGCTGGGCAGGCGGGTTGGTGACCGCAGCACTGCCTTTGTCGCACCGAAGACGCTGCTGCCCGTCTTCGGCCTGTGTATTTCAAAGCCAGCAGTTGGATGGTTATCCCGCCATCGGTCGGCTTCTTAAGTTCCAAGGTGGTTGTGGAACCTTGTTATCCCTTAGTCGCCTCTTACGACACCCACGGGAAGAGAGGGGGTGGCTAAATTCTTTAGTGCCGTAGCCACACAGCACAACAATTTATAGTTGTGTTACTATATTAACTTTTTTAGAAGGTCCTAATTTTTAATAAGTGAACATAAAATACCTATAGGTACTTATATCAAAATGAGACCCGTATTAAACAAAAATGTGTAAATTTTATTTTATAGGGTGTTTACTTATAAATGTCTTATTTAATTGATATTATAATAATTCGTAGTGATAGTAAAGAAAACTGTTTCTGTATTTTTTAAAATATGCAAAGAAGTAACAAAGTAACAAGCCAGATACCTAATACATACTCACGAACACGTCGACTTGTAATCCAACGCCTCGGATTTATTCGATCCCGCATTCGGGTATATGTGTGTGATTAGACGCAATTATGTTGAAAGCTGATGTTGTAACAAGTGTTGGCGTCGCGTGCCTGCGCCTCGGGCTCACTCGCGTCTAATGGTGCGTGCTCGCCCGCTGCCCCACACCCTTACCCTCTTTGTAGCTTACACCGTCTGTAAACGACTACAAACGTCTTTAATTTGATCAACTTCGACGTACAGTCCGTTAAGTCACGACTTTCATAATTCGCTTTTATAAAATTTCATTTTGTTGAGTGTCAAAAATACTTTTAAGTTTCACCCTGCTGTAACTTGTTTTAAAAAAAGATGTTTTTCAAAACATATATATATTTTAACACATTAATTTTTTTTAGGTGAAAAAAGATAAACTAAAATTATCTTTTCGTATGGAATCTTTAAATAGCTCTAATGCGCCGGCAACTTTTTAATAACTGGCCTTAATTTATTTAAGCGCGCTAACTTTCCTCTCGTTGCTGTTAAAGGTAATATTATAGATTACAACGAACTTGTTCGTCAGTAATTGATAGAATTAAGATTAATCACATATTAGGTACCAACTAGTGTATCATCGTGGCCTCGGCGCATATTATTAATATAGTAGGTAATAATATTAAACAAAGCTTTTGTAGATGATATTTACGAGTAAATTATAAATGTCTATAAAACTTACAGCCATTTAATTTCGTATAATTAGATTAATTTACTAAAAGCGTTTAATTTGATCGGTAATGCTATAGGCCGGTAAAATGAATAAACTGTTTATTTAAAACTAACTTGCATGACCATAATATATAACTTCGATTTTAAAACTATTCATTTGGATCTTGAACTAATAAGGCACTAGTCTATTCCTATCTTTTTTATATATTGAAGTGAAAGTAACTGTAGTGTCTAAACAAAATATTCAACAACAAACATTGGACAAATATTTGAACACGATATCAATGAAACACGTGCTATAAAACGTTTAAACAAACCATAAAGCGTCGCGGAACTCGAGTTAGAGCATATATCGACGCGACGCGTGTTAATATGTTTATTGTAAAATATTTCGAGCGAGATTTGATGCGAAGGGAAATATTTAGCGTAAAAATCCACGCTCGGCGAACATCATCCATTTATAAATGGAGAATTATTCGCGGGCGTATAGACAGAGTAAATGTGCCGTAAAAACCCAAACGAGTAGAAAGCATTTTTTCACTACAAAAGCTTTTCACGCAACGCGTTTGCAGCATATATACTATATACGCTATAATTATTATTACTAAACGTGGCTTTGTGGGATATATGTAAATATAAATCCCATATATAATTTCGCTTTAACATAATTTTACTTGTCATCTACGTCAATATATTTTTTATTTAAAACTAATATTTAAAAAAAATGCCTATATGGCAATATTAATATAGGTACATTCTATTCAAACTCCCATCTTTTTATAATTGGAACGAAATTCCTTACGGCAGGCTTGACATTTGGCTGGGCGAGCGAACTGAAAAAAATGTGATACTAAAACCGTAAGAAAAATATATAACGGAAATGACGTAATATCAGTCACACGACTGTATAATATGACGTTTGTAAAACTAAAATATTACTAGTAAACTTTTTTTAAATTATTTATGTAATTTTATACTGTCGACAAAAATAAATAAAGCCATGTTTTTTTTATTTCACTTAATAGTTTGAATTATTATTATTATTATTATTATTTTGTTTGATTTATTTTATGTTATGGTATTTGTTATTTTCTAAAATACTTAATTTCCTAAATACTTTTATGTACTTAATTAAAAACCAATCAACCAAATTAAAAAAAATCAAGAACTAGAAAATATATATAAAATTCAACATTATTTTTTTTTTCAAATTGTGTTGCTTCTATACTATCCGAAGGAACTTCGTTCCTACCTGGTGTCCCATGACACCACATATTTTTAAAACTTTTAAATTATATTGAAAAATAAGCTCCTCCCCTTGTTGTCATAACCGAAACAACCAAATTTTAATTTATAGTTAATACAAACACCAAAAGTTGGCGGTAAGATAAGTAAACGGATGGCAAAGTCGTTAGGGGTAACGAGTTTCGAACCCCCGAGACCTGCTGGTATTTAATCACTTCTAAAGTAAAATGCACTTTGAAAAAAATACGGCGGTGAGATATGAACGCCACATTATTGTCATTCATAATAACAAGCGAGTGAAGTGGAGAAGGCGAGGGTGGAAGGGGCGAGACTGAGTGTGAGACGCGAGGCGTGAGTCTCAATAGCTCGGGTCGTGTCATGCCAGCCGTTTCGACGCGCCTCGGCTTTGTTTAGATATCTCTGGTTTCCCACCCGGCTTTCAGAAGCAACACCTTTAAATTTGAAGTAGATGCTCTTAACTTCACCTTGTGCTTGCACCCCCTGATTACATCTACTTAATATTACGCTGAAGATATTTTTTTACTTAATTTTACTTATATATGTTGATATTCTATATTCTCATATACATATAATCATAAATTTAGGTATCTCCGATATGCCTATAAATTATGTTTCTATTTACATAGCAAAAAAAGTTTATTTATTTGATTAAAAAAAGTTTAATTATTGTGTTACTATAATATATGCAAAATAAAAGCTTTCCTAAAAGTAATTTAAATGAAAATATTCCCGGTAAAAACGTACTTCAGCTAAGTGGCGCTCGCCACCTTTTGACACACAATAAATCAGGCCCATGAGCGGCCAATAAAAAATATGTTTCACCCTCAGCGAAAAACCAATTAATTTTCGGCGGCTAAATAAAAGATCGTGACCGCCGGAACGGAAAAAAATTGTGCTCTACGAAGTGAACAGACGCACGGCGGCACAAGGGAGCGGAAGCGATTCGCGGAGGCGATTACTCGCAGCGCGAACCTGCCCGGGCCATATAATAATAAAGTTAAACGTGACGAGATAGAACGGGAAGCGCGGGAAAACGAGGGAAGTGGAAAAAGGGGAATAATGGAGAAGGAGTAATCAATTTCGCACAGTCGTCGCCGGCGGCGGCGAAGCCCTCATTTAAATTTCAAAATACCGCGGTGTCGGGGGTCCATGGAGGACTTTTTAATTTGCCTCGGCTCTGTTTTAAAAATGCACGGAGCTCTGCGGTGACACATCAATTCACTTTGACCGTAGACAGCCACGACTAAAATGTGTCGCACTTTATTCACTTAGGTATATACTTACTTACCTATTGTTAGTTTTCGTATATTATATATGGGTCATTTAAAAGACAAAATAACGAGAATGAAATCATGTTTTATCTTATAAAATAACTTTTATTTTATGGACATATGTGTGAATTATACTTATTCTATTTTAACCGTAGACATTTGATCTTTAAAGCTTGAAACTCATGAAAATACCTAATTTAATTATTTACATTTCATATCACATTAGAAAGCTGTAATTAAAAAGTCTTATGGCATCTTAATTATTTGCATAACACTATGGTTATTATGATAATTAAAATTTTAATTTGTAAGATGACGATTCAAATGTGCTTTTGAAGCCTATTTGAATAACGTTATTTTTGATTTTGATTTATTCAATATTGTTTCAGCAACAAAGGCCAGACCTGCCTCGGCTCCTGCAACAGATGCACGCTGCTCACCTGCCAGCCCACGGCGCACCGCCGCTACCTCTACTGGGCCAAGGAGCCCTTCCGCCTGCGGGCCTGCTGGGCCTCGGCGTACCTCACCATCCCTTATCTGTACTAGCGAAACCTCCAGATATACATAGGCCGGACGATAAGGGCAACGGTAAGAAACAAAGTTTAATTTTGCGCTACTGTAGAAAATACTAAGTATTCAATTATATTCCTCCATATTAGAAACCTATATTAACTTGTTTTTTTTTTTTTAAATTTTGTCGTGGTTTTATCTAATGATTATCAAACAAGCGTTTGAATTAGGCTTTATAAATTGATTTAAAAAAATCCGTTATTTTCGATCGTATATACGTTTATAATCGTTCGATACGTTTTATAATCGTTCCGTACTTTTACAGACTGATTTATTACGAAGGTATGACTATTACGTATTTTATACATCTGCCTAAGAGCCGTTGAAGTGTCATATCATAACGGATCAATACGTAAGATGAATATTTTAAGAGCTGTCGTGTGTTTGTGATGCTCGTCTTGTTTGCCATGCGCCTCTCACTGGAGACTTAGAGCCCCCACCTCTGTCCGACCCGCTATCACGACAGACGTCTCCGATCCCACTTCTGTTTCAATATTTACCACCTACGAGAGGCTTTTTGAACCCGCTATTTGCGTGTTTTCGGATCGCTGACGGCTATGGTTCTCCGATATTGCTTTCCGAGTATGAATAAGTCACTCCTAAGAATTTGTGCCTACCTATCGGCGTGTTTGTTTAGGGCATATAAATAGACGGGTAAATTGACAGAGTACATAAAACACTTGTTTTTTCGGTGTCGTTGTCACTTTGAACTCGATGTTTAAATAGTTGACTAAACAATTTTAGCTTCGGCAAACAGAAAAGTAGGTTCGAACATTAAATGAATACTTCGTGCAAGCCGGGAACAAGAGGGCGCCGCAAATGAAAATGTAACACAGAAATGGATTTGGAAGCCGCCCGTCGCTCCGGTTAATTACAAAAGCAAGCGGTAATCTGCGCTCCGGGATGTTCCGGCTTAGTGCCCCCCTGCCACCCCGTCCGCCCTCCGCCTGCCACTTCCCTGGCTAATTTGTGCCATTATCGGTGTACTGATGTAAGAGTTACCGTACAGATGGCCCCTCCGCCCCTCGCCCGGCGCCCCGCACCTTGCCCGCGCCCAATTAATTATTCCTTGCTGGTGTGAGCGTCGCGTGTTTTAGTCAATTAGTAACGTAATTTTGCGGGTGACTTGAGTGTACACCCGCGTCGCGCCGCCTTACCGCGGACTGAGCGCTCGAGGACTACGTTTTAACGTTTCTAGACTTAAATAATTTAACTTCATTCCTGTCATATGAACTTATAGTGATTAAGGTATGCTGATACCATATCGATAGATTCAAATCCCAGTTATTCGTCAAAATTTACACTACTTATTGTACTCTTTAGTTTGACAATAAAGCAAGTCTTCAAAGTTGTAAATTTTGGATAATTCAATTAAATTTTAATGTAGATCCGATATGCATCATTTGATTTCACGTTGAGTATCGCTTGCCTATTGTTGTGGTATGTTTCATGCGCGCATTCCAAATTTGCGTGTATCCATAGATAGCGAGTATACGGCCAATAATTGAGGCTATTGCATTTAAATTAATTGAAGCAATTCATGCACTGCCACGCCCTATGCTATGTATTAACAACCTAATATGTATGCAATGTATGCACATATTCACAAACATATTGGATCGGTTATTGCTCACAACTTAGACGAATTAACAGATAGAAGATAATGGCTTTGATGATCAATATTAACCATACACGAGTATATATGCACATGTACCTATACTCGGTAGAAGAAGCAGTTGAGTTATACCTACATTCTAGTACAAAATTCGTTTTTTTAAGATCGTTTTCTTTATGTAAATCAGTTATTACAGAATATTTTCCGCGCATAAATTGCACGACCACGGGCTTATGGATTAAAATATAATTTGTACTCAATCCCGGACGAAACTGCTAATATTATATACCTTCTGACATTACATTCTTAATTGACTCGAATTCGTTCGTGGCAGCGTGCAATAAATTATAGATAGTAGGATCTAAGTGTAATTCGTCTCGTCGGCGGGCACGGCCTCGCTTGTGTTAGTGCTAAATTATTTTGTGACGTGTGTGCTGCATAATCTCGGCGTACGTTAGGGGAATAGCAGTGTTATCATTTGATATTGCAATTGCCTTGCTGCCTATTTCCGTATGCGTCTGCAGCTCAACCGAGTAAATTGGATGTCTATATATGAAATATGGAAAATATAATCGCATTATGCGAATATTAAATAATTAAAGGTATTTAAATAATAATAATGTTACAAATGTTTTTAAAATTCTTACTTCTTAGTTGTAAACTTCTTACAATTATTAATTCTGTCGTGTTAAGTCACTAAAATCGACCAACATTAACTAATTGCGACATTGTATTTTTTTTTGCAATTAAGTTACATCTGAATAGATACATACCTTGATAGCATTCTAAGCTACTATTTTTGTGTAAAGAAAGAAATGATTTTTTAAACAAATAAAAATGAAATATTTATTTTTTTGATACATTGAATGTTTTAAGCCTTTCAAATGCTTGTAGCGCAAATTAAATTACACCTCGTAGGCTCGTAGTTGCGTGACGCGCCGACAGCGCGCGGCAATATTTATTTTTGCTCCACAACCCGATAAAAGTATTAATACAAACCAACCGAACGAATAATTTTTCACTTGTTTCATAATTATTATATTACAACCACTTTGTAACACATTTATTTATAGGTGTTGTAATTGGCTACCATTAATCACATTTTTAGTCACTAATTACTACGAACCTAGGTATGCAAGATGAAGAGACAATAATGTACATGAAAAAATTTCAAATTATATTATACGGTACTTTTACTATAACTAGTACTGACAGATTTTTATTAAAAAGTAAAAGAATTGTACATAAAATGCTTTCAAAAATGTAAACAACAAAAGTTATATTCGTTCTAACATCGCGCTCCTTGTTCGCAGGTATCAGTTCAGCAGAGGAACGGCATGTGAGTACCAACAGAATTCCAATTTCACAAAGTTGAAGTTGTTAAAATTTCAAACAAAATTTCGCTTTGAAAAATTCTCGTAGAGGTGTACTCCACGCTCTGCTTTTTCCATTTGGGAATGCGAACGTGGAGAGGAGTGTTGTGCTCGAACGCGTTGATTTCATAACACGGCCCTGACTGAAACAAGTGGGTGGTGCAAGTGGCACACCCGCTAGGGCTGTGTCGCGCCCGCTGCCTTCCGCTAAATTAAGCTATACTCATTGCTCTATTACTTGTGCCCTTTTATTTTTACTGTGTTGGTAACGTTATTTATATATTCATTATTCGAGGTGGATGAATCGAATTGAAATGAGTCATAACTAGCGGATCTCAATATACAGACGAGAAAGAATATTTATGTACTAGGCAGACATTAAAGAAAGCTGAACAATTTTAGAACGATTAAATCCATAATTATGGTCATATTTGCAAAAGCAGAATGTGAACTAAATATTAACATTCGAGTTTATTAGTTATTCCTTTGTTACCTTCAAATAGCTGGCATTTGCAGAGGCTAGTTTGTACAAATAGCAAAAGGAGACTTGAAATGTACCGAGCTCTGTTCATAAACATTTTTCGTTTGTAAGATACAAATTTTAGGTAAATTAATTTTACTGATCACGATATGGTTAGGCCTAACTAAAATTATTGTAGTAGTAACAACGATGAATTTTTTGACTGCCTAGTCTTCTCAAGTTAGTAAATTAGGAAAACCATTTCCAACCCTTACATTAAAGTGAGCTAGCGACCGAGTGCGTCGTTCGCGAGGTGTTGCGAATGTCGGCTATCGTGCTAGCGGCGGTGGCAGGAGGTGGGTGGACCCCCCGTGCTCAGTGAGCGCGGCGCACCGCACAGATGTGCCACACTACTGCTCGACGGCGCTCCACCGCCGCGCTATGCTGTTGCTATTGCGAGCCAACACATGCTAAATCTAACAGATCCTCTCGTCGTACCTAATTTATTTCAATATGATATTTCTCTCAACTGAATTTTTGACATATTTTTGTATGTCACAACAAAAGCTCAAATCTTCTATTCTTACAAAGGAACAACTTTGATTAAATTTTATATCATTGAAAGCAAATATAAAATACTTTTAATATCGAAAAGATAAACATCGTTTTTCGATAGTAATACGTACTTAGCTTATTCCGGTGAATTCGCTGAGGCGGTGTTGTGTGAAACCGATACCTACGTAGTAGCAGTCGCTGTTAGGAGTCTGTTCACGGAGCCGTCGATCTGTGCAAACACGCGGCGAGCTGAGTAATGCACCGACGCGTCTTACGATTTGAAGCGAGGGGTCCAGGGGGCGACGGGAGAATGCACGCCTTAATAAAGTTTACATAAACCTTCTTGGCTTCGGTTTCGACGTACGAGCCGGGGGTGTCGGGTTACGCTCCTTGTTCGTACTTCGCTCGTTTGTCCGACGAATGTTTTTACTGCAAATCACGAAGGCGCTACACTGTTGCGAGCAAGTCGTGTGTTTATTTGATAACACTGTGTACCACGCAAACTGTTCTACACATAACACCTTGGTTTCGTGCAAACGTCTTGTTGTTTCTAAAACAAAATATTTTGAAAATTCTAGACGTAACGTTTGTTTGCTTATTGTATTCATACATAAATATAAAAAAAAAATCAGCGGTGATACTGTCTCTCGTGTTTGAATATTTAAAGCCCACACTAATTGCGTAGGCACTCGCAATTGCGAGAGCTACTTACATTTTCGCTATATAACGGGGATTATGACTGCCAATTTACACCAACACGAAATTGAACGAGCCTCACGAACCGTCCTTCTCGCGATCTCATTTCGGTAATATAATAACCGCGGATTTATTTTGCCGCTCGTTTATTCGCTGTTGAATTGCGCCTAAAATTCAATTTAGCGCCCAAACCGCACAAAAACTGCTCGAAGCCGGTTCATTACGCCGCACATCTCGCCTCTTCATCCACCTTACCTTATCTAAGCTACTCTGAATAACGCCCCCGTCACCCTAACCGCCCGTTTTCACCACTTCGAGTGGAAAACTCATAGGGCGAGGGCTATGCCTTGTTTAGCATTCTCCTCGATGTCTCTGCTTAATAGATACTCACAAAATTTCGATCACTTTTTCTGAGGTAGATACCTCGGTCGTTCTATTTTTACGTCGATATGAATTAAGAAGCAGTTGCGCAATGTCAGCCAAATCTTCCAAGTCTTAGAAAAAAAAATTTATAAGACTTTATGACAGGATATTGTCTGGTTACTTTATTTAAGTGAAATTGTAATACAATAAATAAAGTGTTTTTGCAATGGTGACACGACAGCAGTGTTGTTTACGCGCGGTCGGTACTCGTCCTCGTAGGACGGGATCGCCCCGCCCGCGCTGCAGTGACAACCCTCGCAATTTATTGCTCGAGACTTCCCTTAATTGGAAAGAATGGCCACTTGTAATTATTAAGACGCCCTAAAGTGAAACAGATTGCGCGATAGAAGTCTCCGCTGTATTTTATTTTTTCTCTCGAGACTAAAAACAAAATGTAAGCGGCCTTTTTAATTGGTAAAAACGATTAATGTTCTGTGTTCTGTTGAACAAATTCTGGCTTAAATTAGATTATGACAAATAGGTTTTGTATTTTCTTGTTCTCTTTTTTTTATAACTACTACAGCAATGTCTTTTTTAATTCTGATGTTGGGTACACGTGGTAGCGAGAGTTCCGTAAAAATACATTTCTAATCTCATTATATGTCCATGTTCCATGGAATACTTACGTAAAATCAATATCCCGTAATATGTTATTGTTATTAACGAGCAATGTAGTGGAACAGCATGGCAGCTCGAACTCTAAACTTTTTCCTGCATAAAAGTTTTTCTCAGATTTACAAAATTAATAACCAATTTTAAACTAAATAATATTTAAAATATTTTATTATCCTAAAATGAGCCCGGTTTTAGCGAAGTCCTTTTTCGTTAATTATAAACATTTAGGGACAAAAAGACTTTATTTTATAATAGTACGATAAAATAGAAACGGCACTATTACTTTTCATAGTTATTGTAGCGTAATGTATTATTTAAAATTCTAATTCCTTAATAAAAGCTGAACACAGTGCCACAGTATCATGATAGCGCTCAGCTGCGGCTTTGTTCCGATCCGGCGTATCGCATCGATTTACAGCGGCCTGATCGAATCGCGCCCGCCGCGGTTCTTACAACAATACCTGCCTCCCGCCTGCCTTCTCTCTCACGTGACGAAATTTAATATTGCATTTCTCTGCAGCTTCGTTTGTCGCTTCCTACATGAAAATATCGCTCATTCCATTTTGTGCAACGTTTCAAAGGATAAAGAAATGTTGATGAAACTCGATTTCTGTTTGAAATATTGAAAAATATTCTGCTTCAATTACACAACTTTACTGTATATAGTAATCTGTATATGGATATGTACAGAAATAATTCATTTATAACAAAATCATCATTTATAAGAAATATGAAAGTAAGTATAACCGTTGCGATACGTAAATTTTAATAAGACATACAATTAATAACCTTGAAAGCTGGCAGTTAAAAATTTAATTCGACGCAATATCGTTTAAATTAAACACTAGTAATTGAAAACACGCAACGGTAAGTCCGACCTTTTGCGCTAAAATTCCATTTGTAAATGCAATCATGGCTTATCAATTCATTGTTGCACAGTCGGCCGACCGTAGTCGTAACGGCGTAACACGCCCGCACTCCCACCCAATCCATTCAATATTTCCACTGAAATATCCAATATGCGAATACCTATTAGTTTCACCGAAAAAGAGCAACATTTTATTGAAAACTTTTCATGCTACCTACATACTTATTAACCTATTAATAACAAATAAAAGTGTACCGAATTTTTTGTAGGTATAAGTACTTTCAAATGAGATCCGAGTGTAATTCTTGTCATATCAAATATATTTTTATATATATAGCTTATTTCATTCTTCATTCATTTTGCATTACATATTGTCCTACGTTTCTATATAGGTATATTGTTTCACTTTTACCTTATTGATATGGAACGTAAAAACATGATGAGTATATTGGCTTACTTAGTTAGTGGAATAAAAAAAATATTGTTTGATTATTTTCAAAATTTCCATTTCGTAGGCATTACTTACATATCTCACTAGCTAAATTCACAAAGCGCAGTCGAACGATAAAGACACGTAGAACAGTGTTGTTGATAGCAGTAGACCACAAGCGTAATGAGCGTGCTGCGAGCTCAGACGTTCACGCCGTACTCTCCGTGTTGCGGACTTGCGGTTGTGGCCGGCCGCCTGGCTGCCTCTATGCCCTATAGTGCTACGTGTGAGGTCCTACACCGTAGCGACCACCGTGCTTTTAAGATAATATAACACACACAGCTACCCATATCCACGCACACATTTTAAACTTAACCTATCTAATTCATGTAATTTCTTGAACTCGCGAAAATCCATTTTCAATAACCAGTATTGTAAAAATCAATAAGCAAAAAAGAACATCCGGATAATTGAAATCGCTGCAAGTAATTAGCAGTTAGTCAGACGCGATAGCTCTCAGCTCGGCTCACGTCTTCATAATTTATCTCAATTAGTTGGCAGCGTAATGGGCGGAAGGGCGGCGGACGCTTGCTCCGTACTTACTTTTCGTGTACTACAGCGCAATTTATTATATGCATTCGCAGCACTTGTTTTATTATTTTATGGACTGTGAATATACTCACTCAAATGAATGGACAAGTTTTATTACGTACATTGATTTAATAAAATTAATTAATAAATGTACACAAAATAACGAAAGTTAATAAAATATGCTTTTTGCTAAACACCAAAAACGCAGTCTTATCCGCGTTGACGATAGTAATTACTATTGTGTTTTTATGTTCAAGTAAAAACTATTATTACTCAGTTTCATTCAAATTGGTTAAGTATTTAAAAAAAATAATTGTACCAACAAAAGTTACAAAATTATGTAATATTGATTTATAATCTGGATGTCATAATTATTGTAACCCCTTACTCATGGATGAGCGTAGAGATATACTGTTACGGTTTGCGGCCTCGGCCGCAATGGCACTAGCTGCATTCGATGATATTAGTTCAATATGACAAAGACGAGAGAGCCGAGAGCTATCGTTGTGTATTGGAGAGCGTGCGAGTGTGCAGTTCTGCGGTAGTCGCCGGCGTGTTTAACAATGCGGACGGCGTGCGGCGACGGCGTGCGGTATGTCCCATATTGGCTCGACACGACTTGTCCGTGTTCTCGGAACACGCTCGCTGCGCGCCGTACCGCCTCACGCCGCTCGCCTCCTGTGCACCCCGCATCGTTCCCTTCGTGCTTATCACACATTTACATATGCTTCGGGCGCTCGCAGCCGTGTTCGAGCATTGAAAATGTTTCATGAATAAATTTGTAATCTAATTCCCAACTTAACTTTTACCCGATCAACGCGGAACGGCGACATCGGTCATCTCGCTAATGAAAACAGACTTAAAGACCGGGTAGCGGCGATGAATCGAAACGAACATCCGGTTCGCCTAAAACGATTCTTCATAAAAAGAGTGCGACTCGCAGCCTTTTTTCGAGTTTCCTCGTTACGGGCTAAGACGAGAATCATTAGGAATTAAATTTCCCCTTTCATTAGTCCCTCAACCCTCGTATAATTCCGGACGCGGAGCAATAACAATATAAATCCCCCGTCGCGCCGAGCGGGGGATTAAGGCTTGTCTCGACCCTAATTTAGGGCTGCCCCCGCCCCGGATTAACGAAGTGGCGGAATCCGCTAGGGTTGTCGCTGGGCATAAACTTGTTACGTGTTTAATGTTTTATTGACGGGTGGCAAGAGAGCTCTCATTTAAATAACAGAGGAATAATCCGCGTCCTTTAACAATGACCTAGTGGTTTGACCGCCCGTACGCTTCGCTTTTATGACACATAATTTTATCGTTTGAAGTCGTGTTTTTGTAAAATATTTTAATCGTGCTAATTAAGATATCAAACATCAAAATAATATAATCAGAATATACCTCAATCTCACAAAGATGTTTCGATGCTTGTATTTTTTATAAAGGCTAGTGTCGTTACTTTCATTCGTAAGCTAAATATTTATGAATTAGTGAAAGTAAGTTTAATTCTGGATAGATAAATAAAAATACCTACCAAAAAACGTTAACTAAAACGCGGTTGCTCAGATTTTTATAAGCATTACCCGTATTTTAAATGGTCGTTCACCCAGACAAATTCATTTTTCAATCTATTATTCCGTTGAGTTGAATCGTTAGACGTGGAACGAATTGTTTATCCCCGGTATTAAGTCGTAGCGGGAGTGTCGACGCACATATTGCAGACGAAGGTATCTCGAGGGATTGACGCGCCCTCTCCTAAAGATCACGGTTAAATGAGCTAGCATTTGTCAACACACGGTCGTGATATGCTGACAGATTATTATATATTGAATAAAAAATATATTAACTTTTCGCTCACCCTAACTGTAATACAAATATTTATTTTTTATTCCGACAAATAAGCTTACAAATTTTTACTTACTTGGGTAGTATGAGTATTAAAATAGTTAATAAATATTAATAAGCTAGTCTTTTCACTTTATTTAATCGAATGATATAACAAGATGCCAAATCAAATACAATAAGGGTTTAATGGCATTAATATAGAAAAAATGTCAATAACGTGTAATTGTTATATACCTACTCAAAAATATATAATATTAAGCTTTGATACTTATGAAACAATAAAATAAAGGCATAGCATAAATGAGTTAAATTATTATGCATAACATTTGTGATAAGAAAAAACCGTGACATTTCGAATTTCACTATGAATTAAATTTATTGAATTTTAATCGTGACTTAATTTTAACATGAGTAGGTGGCTACTATATACATATGTGATACCTATTATTATTATTATTATTTTGATCGATGATAACGAAAAACAGATATGTAAAGTACTGATATTCTAAATAATTTTGTAAAAGCAATTATATTTTAAAATTTGATATAAATTGTAATCGCTTGATTAAATGGAAGTCGCTGTTACCGAGATTTAGATGATTTACTTCTTTAGTACCCATTTTCCGAACGAGTTAACTCTCAACACGGCGCCGTAACTCGATTCGAGGTAATTTATTAAAGTAATTTTAACAAAAAGGGAGGCCGCGCACACCGTATTAAAATTTGAGTCGCGACCGCAAAGTAGATGCTAACACAAAATTAAAGTCGTCGACACTTAAGGGCTTCGTAGTTTCGAGGGGAGTTCCATGAAATTCCTCTCAGAATTTCGAAATGGCGGATGAGTTTCGCAAGTCAACTCAATTATCGTTTTAATTAAGGCGCAGCCGTGCCACGTGACATTTGTTTGCGTGCGTGAAAGCGATCGCTCCCCGCGGTCCTCGCCCGACCCCTCCTGTTAATTGCGCTAATTACTTTTGAAATGGTGTAGGGTAAAATGAGATTACTTATCGACAATTTCCACAGAATTTATTCGACGCTACATTACCGACTAGGCACTAAACCTGAATATTTATTTAACAAAACTGAAAAGTTTGTTGAATAAATCGCCGAGCTATAAATTCATTTATGCACGTGAAATATGGAATTTTACAAGCGTTTTATGTAAAAATAAATGAACCGTGAATAAATTATGATGTATTTATGCATGTTACCGACCAAACCCGATTTCAGGTCAATCAATCGTCTATCGTTCGTCTAAGTGGAAACCGCACCTGCTGTTTACATGAATGCGTTTGTTATGTTTTGTAACGTTGAGGCGACTTTCTGATTGCTCATCTGTCAGCGACGTACATCTTAAATAAGTCCAATTACTAAAATTCGCATATTAAATTTAGTCATTAACAAATAACAATCAATCGGTTCTTATAAGTGCATACTAATAATAATATATGTACCTATGTACAATTTTAAAAAAAGATAGCCTATATTTAAACATACGAGTATGATTGTATAAATTCACAGGTAACCTATATTGGTACGCTGACAAACATGAATATAGCAGCTTGCTATATTGGCATATGGTGATGTGGCTTAAATTCGACCACAACACGGCACAGTCTGTGACAATGCGCTGAGTGGGTGGCGAGCACCGAACACGTCAGCTCACCAACAAGCATCAGACAATTTGGTTATTTGGGGTCGGTCATAAACCGATAGCAAGCGCAGTAAACGCAATCCACCACTCGCGACTATAAACTTTACGAGTCACGTAAAAACACGCTCGAAATGCCGACTGGCTACCATAAATTTATGCTAATGTATTCTTTATAGGAGTTTAATGTGTATTCAGAAATTCCTTCATTATTTATGTATACGAATGAACCGGTGAAGTTAATTTTAAAGTCGCGCTCCGCGCCGTACGCGATCGCTTGCGATTAATTTTTTGTAATTCGCTTCCGACTAACTAATATTATACCACGCAAATGATTACTTTACAAAGTTCAGGTAGCGGCTACTTCATTACACGCAAGCTACATTTAACGCACTCAGACGTACCTACGAACATTAATGTACGATTTACAATTAAAACAAATGTTACAATATTGAATTCCGGTGTAAATGATGTGAGCAAATAAAAATGTAAGACTTCCCTACGGCTGACGTGATGACGGTATAAAATTGAGTAACTTTTTAAAACTATTATTCCTGAAATATAGTCCGGATTCAATCCGTACATTTCCGAGCGGTGGGCGGTCTATTTATCTATTTCCCCCGCTTTCGCCCCCAAGCGTCCGGTTAACCGCCCCCCTTCCGGTTAACCGGGCGGCGCGGCGTACGCGGCTAAACGGCTCGTCGCGTGACCGCAGACAATAAGCCCGGGCGGCGTTAACAGCGCGCTTGTGTGTTGCCACTTTATATGTTACGTCAGACCGATCCCCGCCCGCTCTGCTCGCGACAAGAGGACGTGACCTGCGTCCTCCCCGGAGCGCACGGTAGCCGATAAGTTGTGTTATCGGATCTTGTAGCGCCTTGAGTAGCGGCGGCGCGTCTCGTACCGACCGTATCCCACTTGATTGCCTTTTTTAGGGTCCACCAAAACAATGTTGAAGTATAAATTAGTTCTGTTTATTTTACTACCTTAAACGAAAGTCCGATTTCTTAACTTAACCGTCCTTTCTAAGCTCCAGTCTTAGTGTATCTAGATTTTCAATGATCCAAACTGTTAAATGGTTTATTTTATACATAAAATAATGAAATAAATAAATGTTACAACAGTACCGAACTACTCTCGAAGTACCGATCCATCCGCCAAATGGCCTAAGATATTACACATTTATGTAATAATGTCGGCCGATCGCTGAGTCTATTAAATTAACGATTACTCACAAGAGCTTTACCCTGGAGTGAACGACTCGTAGGGGTAACATAAAATACATTCAATCGAATCCTCACGTCTCTTTATGGCTCATCGTTGGTCTCGGTAGATTTACCTACTTGAAACTTGATATTTAGTGTCATGGACATTGTTATTTTCAAAACAAGAAATCTTGTAATCTTGTTCACAATAAAATACATTTATGACCATTGTGTCATCAAACCGCTGTGCTATTTATTTATGTTTAAAACGAAATCAAATAAACTCAGTCAACACTGTATCTATAAATGTTGTCCGCATGAACATTCAGTTTGTAACCTACAAAGAGTAAGTAAATGTTTTGTCAGGTTAAAATGTAACTTGTGGAGTGAAATGTATAATAAAACGAATTCAATTGGTGACGTGATTCCTAATGCGGCGACCCGGGTATAAATAAACTTGAATCTGAACATAAAGCGATATTGCCTGTGTACGAGAGAATTGTAAGTTGCAGCGGGCGGCGACAGGTTGACGGCGTGGCGAGCAAATTAACAACTTGCCACTATCCTCTAACTTAGTACCTCGTAAAATTAGTCCCCGATATGCCCCTCCTGGCCTACGTCCCCTGTCTCCTCCACCAATAAGTTCACCATTCTTGAAAGATTATCTTAAGTTATATTATTTAATAAGACCTATGATGATCTTATCAATATACTAGCTGTGCCCGCGTCTTTGTCCGCGTACAATTTAACAGAAGAGTTATTTTTCAGTTCTCAAAACTATAAAATGAATATATTTCTAAGATAAAAGTAGCCCAAGTTTCTCCTTATTACAACAGATATCTGCCAGCGAAAGACCCATCAAAATCGGTCCAGCCGTTTCAGAGATTAGCGGGCACAAACAGTACAGTAGATATATCTAACGTTTATACATCAATGCATTCGTTAAAAAGCGGTTATTTTATTATTACAAACAGACACTCCAATTTTATTTATTTGTATAGATATTCCCTTGCCCTTTTACCTACTATTAAAAAAATCTACGGAATAACTTCGAATTATGTAAGAGTAGGTAGGCGATAGAATCACATTTTTTTTTTCAATAATACGTGTAACGTGTGTGTGTACATTAGTCTATGACGTCTCACTCCGTGCAACGCAAAAGTTAAGACTACACTTCACACAATAACATTCAACACAATCGCCTCGAGCACTCGACTGAATGTTGATAATCCGTTTAATTGATGCGTGAAACCATACCGAGACTGAAGTATACTTGTGCACATCCGCGAATATATTTCGTATCGCAATGTCAACACAGGCCAAATCAGCAGGCGCGACCGTCGTTCGACACGTATATGATTATTTCATTAGTTCGTATTTGCGCACTCATTCGAATGTAGCATCCGCCCGGCCCCACGTCCCCTGCGAGCGAGGGGGGCGATGACCACTCCCGGAGCTAATCATGCGGTCAGTTTGTTCTGCCTCAGCGTGTTTTGATATTGATATTGACTGTAGCGTTCGCATCGCTGCGCGCCGATTTATTTGCGAACAATGATCGATTGATTGCTATACGTACGTAAGCTCGCTCGTAAACGTTTTGATTATGTTTACCTTCTCTTATTTGCTGTATCAACAGAGCCGGATACCACATGCATATTAAATTGAAACAATCTACGGTTTGTATTAATTGTTTTGTTTTCTTTATTGTAGAGAAATTCAATATCGCCCGGTGAGCGAGAAAAATATAGAACAAGAAGTCCAGCCGAACCAGACCACAAAAAACTTAAAAAGGAAGAAAAAGATATGGGACATGTAAGTTAACTAGCTTAGTACAAAAATATCTTAAATATTTTAAAGAAACAAAAAAAAAATGACGTTATTTATAAATGTATTTTTATATCGACAGGAATTAGTAGTAGATGACGCTAGCGAAGAACCTACGTCTCCACACAACGGTGCTCCTTCTCCACGTGAAAATGGACTCGACAAATTACAACCTAAGAAAGAACACCCGCCACACAGTCCGAGGTAACGACCGCATCACCTCGTCCCGGTTCTGATAAACTATTTGATTCCTACGAATATTAAAACTCACATTTGAAGTTTTGACGTAAAACAGATGAAAACAAAACGCGAACGCTGTTCAATTTCCCATAAAGTTTAACATTCGTACAGAATCATTACAAAGAGTCGTAAAAGATTTATAGCGCTCGATAATCTCTTTAACAAACATGTATTGAGGTCAGTCGCGCCTTAGGCCGATGTTGTGCACAATAAATTCATGACAATCGCTCCATCCATTTAAGGGAAGCCTTAGTTTGTAAACTATCCGTTACATTAGTTGCGGGAGGTCAACGCGCCAGTGACGATCGAACAGTCAAAAGTTAATCTCTTTCTCTGAATCAATTACGAAGCGGCGTGCTCGTCTGCTCCGACGACGAAATTAGACACGCCTGATGGATAGCAAGTGATAATCTACACGAAATTTATGGTTGCGTCTCACAGTTACACCTCGTGGGGCTCACTAATTTAGGGTAAACTTGCGACGGATTATCAGTTCATTACGACTTGTTTAATAAAACAAAAGATCAGCTCAGATTATGGCTTCACATTTACTTAATATTAAAAATTAATAAAATCAGCCCTTTAGGTTCGTTTTCAAATTAGATGATGATTAGTTTTAATTTTATCTTGTAACCGTTCTTAAAAGTAAATAATGAATTTTTGTTTGATAAGTTAGTTGGCATAGAGATTAAGTGTAATTAATTACTTTAACACATCTCGTAAACCACCGCGACCTAAATACATCATTTATATGACATTGTCATTTAATGATGTAAAACAAAAAAAATATATATAGCTCATTTCTGTATCAAGACGTATTGAATATATGCGCAACCTTGATACATTCTAATGAAGTATATTCTAATAAATAATTAAATTCGCTTATTATACACTAAGTACCTACATTCGAAATTTATTATCCTTAATTGACTCACAATGAACAACAAAATCTTTTACATAAAAAATAATAATAAATTTCTATTCATTTCCAAATTCCAGATCTGGAACGTCGAGTAATGCATCAACACCATCAGCGAAGAAATTGGATGAGAAGCCGAGCACACCTATATCGAAACCAGTGACGCCGACTTCGGGCGCGAGCGGGGTGGGTGCATCGGGGGCTCCGCTGAAGGCAGCGGTGAAGCCCCCGGCGCTGCAGTACCCGTACCTCGGCAATGGTGCTCACGACGCCTACGGCCTCGCCGGATACTCTGCCCGGGCGGCGCTCGCTTACGAGCCACTGCGTCCGCCCATCGGGCCTTCTGCGCTTGCGCCTATACCTGGCGGCAAACCGTAAGTCTCATTTATTCAAATACAAACAGCCTTCTTCGCATTTCTTCACTTCAAAAACAGTGTGTCAGTTAAATTGTACAGTATACAATTGTTGAGATTATGTCTCTTTGATTGTTTTTCTTCTGTAATGGAAAAAAATTGAGATTTAACTTGCTGCGCTGGTCCTATGAAGGTTGACAAAAATTCTTTCTCGTTCTTTTGAAACTTGTTCTTTTGAACGATGTTTTGTCACGCTTAGAAATGTTTCAAACACGTGACTCGATTAACTTTTGTATCCAGTTCTAGTGCCCATTTCGGTTCATATACCTTGAATGTGATTTGTCAGAAATTTTGTGAGCGTAAACTGTGAACGATTTGTTTTTAATTAATGTTATTGGTATTGCACTGCTTTCATCACCTAATGCAATAATACCTCAATAAATATAAACGTGATACCAATGACCGTAACTGAAGGTACGTGGTGGGTGTTCCAGAGCGTACTCATTCCACGTGTCCGCGGAGGGGCAGATGCAGCCGGTGCCCTTCCCCCCCGACGCGCTCATGGGCCCCGGCATCCCGCGTCACGCGCGCCAAGTGTCGGCGCTGGCGCACGGCGAGGTGGTCTGCGCGGTCACCGTATCGTCGCCCACCAAGTACGTCTACACCGGCGGCAAGGGCTGCGTCAAGGTGTGGGACATCAGCCAACCTAGCAAGGCGCCCGTTAGTCAGTTGGATTGCCTGGTGAGTGGGTAACTGTCGGCGACTCATTTTCTTTATCACCTTGCTTTATTACGAAACTTGTACGACATGAAGTCCGTTCCCGCTTACCCCGCTTGGAGAGAAATGTAAAATTTTTAATGATTTTTTTTTAATTTTAAATTTCCAAATTTTCAATACAATCCATATGAAATCTACCGAAGGTACGCTTTTCGCTTTTGCGCTTTCTAAATTTGAAAAAAATTATCTTAATTTTATATTTCGCAGTTTAGAATATGTTCAATGTGAAACCGACCGACTGACTGCTCCACACATTTATACACTCGAGCAGTCGACCCGTAAACGATCTCTCTTTTCGTGATTAGTATACCTTCTCACACGGACGTACATGTCGATCAAACTTCAAACGCTTCACCCAAAACGGCGGTACGGGCAAGTTTCATGTCCCCGCTCTCGTTCCAGCAAAGGGACAACTACATTCGCTCCGTGAAGCTGCTGCCGGACGGGCGCACGCTGATCGTGGGCGGCGAGGCGTCCAACCTGTCCATCTGGGACCTGGCGTCGCCCACGCCCCGCATCAAGGCCGAGCTCACATCCTCCGCGCCCGCCTGCTACGCGCTCGCCATCAGCCCTGACTCGAAGGTAACATCCGCACTCACTGTGATGATCAACTATTACTTTACGAATTTACAGTCGTTTGTTGAGTGCGTTCGTCCGTTATTTTTTAACCGACTTCAAAAAGGATGAGGTTTTCAATTTGACTTTATTTTTACCACGATTTTATTAGCTTGGGTTGTATGTATGTAATGGAATCTTTGAGCATAATTTTCACGAATTCCTAGAAGTTTGATTAATTTGAAATTTCGCACACGTATCAGGGACCGATGACAATGTAACAACTCAATAACAATTTCCCAATATCCTTATTAGGACCGCCAGGATTAATAAATTCTTTCGTGGATCCTCTGTAAGGAAGTAAGAGAGATAAAGGTAGCGCGCGATCTGAGCATGCCATGTCTGCAAATAATTAATTAAAAATCGAACAAAAAAATAAAAAATAAATTATAGTTTAAAAAAACTAAAAAACTATAATAAAATGCGTGGGGTGCTTGATATATTATAGTCTATTTCACGTAGGATGGGTACGGTGACACATGTCAAATTAACTCTATAGTGAGGTGACCATGTTAATTGATGTAATTCGATTATCGAGTACAAATGCGGTTAACCTTTAATCGATTATATAAAAAAATTTTTTAACTGCTTATTAAAAATTAATTATCGCTATAGTGAATAAATAATATTTTAAGGGTGGTGTTAAACGCGAGAAATGAGCTATCGACAAACCCATTAACACAGCTCACGTGGCAAATTATTAGTACGCCTTTACCCTCCGGTACTTTAGTCGAAGAATGAGCAGTGTCGTCTGTCCATACTTTGCCAACAGTATGATTGGCGTTCAACCATGTCTAGTCAAGGAATACTAAGTTGTTCCAATCCGTAATGTTTTTCGCCTTTTCTAAGAATGTTACAAAGTTTTCACGCACTTTTCCGTTTGTTAACTTTTTTTATTTTATGGAAATCCAATTTTATTTAAAAGTCGCCATGACGATGTCACACTTCCATTAAATAATTTAGCACCTTTCAAAGACATTAATTATTGTAAAACTGTGGGCAACTCATTTCTCCGCTAATAATCATATTCAACCTCAACGACCAAACATTTATTTCCTTTGCCTCTCTTTTTGGGAGTCGATAACTTATTATCTTCCATATTGGTGTCACCATACTTTTCTTTACTTATTTTTGACACTAAGCTGTGTGGCTACAGCAATAAAGAATATAGCCACCAGTGCCTCTTACCATGGGTGTCGTAGGAGGCGACTAAGGGATAACACAGTTCCACTACCACCTTGAAATTTATAAAGCCGACCGAAAGCGGGATAACCATTCAACTGCTGGCTTTGAAATACACAGGCCGAAGATGGGCAACAGCGTCTTCAGTGCGACAAAGCCGGCCCTGCGGTCACCACCCGCCCAGCGTGGTGACTATAGGCAACACACATGAGTTCACGCCATTTTTTGGCACGAGCTTGTGGAGGCCTATGTCCAACAGTGGACTGCGATAGGCTGAAGTAATTTTTGACACTGTATTACGCCTAATTTCAAGTGCCTGTGCAACTCGATCCACTATGTAGTTGACAGGTAATAATGGACCGCTATTTTCTCACTCCCGTTCAAAGTATTCCCGAAAGCGGACAACCAATTGACTGTTTGAAACGGTCTTCTTTTGTTCTTTTCGGCATTTTAATGAACAGAACACACACACAAAATGAATAACTAAAAAAAAAATTAACAGAACTTAACAACAATAAAACAGCAACAAATACAACTATAGCAACTGGCAAAACCAAAACACGGGAAGCATACAAGAGACAGAAAGTACTGATTGAGATATCTTGAGTCAGTGAGATGACGCGATTCACATAATTTATTTAATTTATTTTAGCCGATTACTACGTGTCAATCCCTATCATTAAACGTTTCGTTTCATGCCTGTAATTTTAAGTTATCATTTTTTCTGTACCTTTTTTATTTTGTTTAAAATGTAAAAACGCATATATAAATACAATTTCAATCTAATCAAGCATTATTATTTGCTTTGGAAACTAATTGGTGATTTTTAAAAATGTATATTTATCCGATTTGTTGAAAATAGTGAGCGTGTATTGGAATTTATCAAATGTCACCGTACCCATCCTATGTGAAATAGATTATAAATGTAACAATTATTCTACTTGCAACTATCTACATATGTGCGGAGAGTTATAAAAACATAGTAAAAAGTTATGAAAATATAGTAAAATGCACCCCACGTTTTTTACTCTGAATTAAATAATTCTCTTAGTAACTTAAATTTTATTTTGAAGTAATCAATAATGATTGATTGTTCGATCTTGTTCTTCTGTAATATAAATTATTTGTAATTAAAATTATTTTTTACTCTTTAGTTCGATTAGCTATAAAAGCATGGTTTTTTAGGTTTTTTAAACTATAATTTATTTTTTAATTTTTTATACTACAAGGGTGGCAAATAAGCATGCGGCCATCTGATTGTAAGCGGTTACCCTAGCCTGCACCGTTGCAATTAATGCAGTTAATGAAGACTGTGACGTTAGACAAACGCTTGAATGAAAGTTAAAAAAAAACTATGCGTAACGAAATGTTCCGTTAAGTATGGACTGTGACGAACGCTGATGTACCGTAGTCAATAGTGTCGTCATCAATTCTCAGGTAGACGATACACTAAAGGATCCCCTATAGTTTTAAAGAAAAGAAATAGACTATTTAAAATTATTATTATACTCAGAGGACGTCGCAGGTAACAGTCGTAAATCTCTTTTTCTAAAGGCACCCCTAAAGTTTTTTTTTTTTTTTTTGTTAAGGTAGAATACAAAAAAGTTTGCATAACTTTATAACAGTAAAAAATAGACATCGCCGGTATATAAAGCGACTACGCATTTATGATGTTGATAAATGCATTGTATCAATAAATAACCATCAATAAACATAAACATTTTTTGGAGTGCTGTTCTCATAACTAAATAAATTATTTCTTTTTGTTTTGGTTATATAGCCTGAAATTAAATAGAAAATCGTTTTTTCCGCTTTTGTCTGTCTAAGAGCTTTGTCTGTTCAGAAAAAAAGAAATTCAAAACAGAAATATTTAGAAACGGAATTCTAATCTACGGACAAAAGTTTAAATATTCGTAATGTTATAGCTATCCTCTACCTACTTAAGGTTTCCTGGAAAAACAGGCCGCCTTTTGTACATGTCTTTTTCATTGATATGTATGTATTGTTTTTTATTGATATGTAAATCCTTTTTGGTGTACAATAAACAGTATAAAAAATAAATAAATATTTCCAGGTGTGCTTCAGCTGCTGTTCAGACGGTAACATTGCGGTTTGGGACCTTCACAACCAGACTCTAGTACGACAGTTCCAGGGACATACGGACGGTGCTTCTTGTATTGACATATCTGCGGACGGAACTAAACTCTGGACCGGCGGTCTCGACAATACCGTCAGGTATATACAGAAACATTCTATTAGCCTCTATTAAAAATTGTAATGTCCTTCGAAATTGTAACCGGAAATCAAGAATTCAAGCTTACACAGCGAATTTAACACTTTTCGATGGTAAAGACGTAATAAAATAGATAAAGCTTATTAAATACTAGCTGACCCGGCGAACTTCGTATCGCCTAACAGTCGATTCTTTGATTTTATTAATTTTTTTTTTAGAATTTTTCTCTCCGTAAGAACCATCCTCGTACTTCAAGGAATATTTTTAAAAAAGAATTAGCGAAATCGGTCCAACCGTTCTCGAGTTTTGCGCTTAGCAACACATTCAGCGACTCATTTTTATATTATAGATGTATATGTAAATGTCTAATGAACAATGTTAACCAATGAACTCGATAATAGGAAAGAGCCTTGTTGAAATAACACAGAATTTCTATTGCTGTTTTTAAGTTATTTTTCGTTTACTACATCGTATCCATAATAAATACATATTCTTTTGTAATGGAGGTATAGATAAGTTATTAATCCATTTTATTTGGTACGTGTAAATAGCTATAAGTAATGACCACAGTTCGAAACGGCTAGGAAAGACTACTTTTTAGTATTTAGTTTTCTAACTCGAATACGTTTTTTTAGATCCTGGGATTTAAGAGAAGGAAGGCAATTACAGCAACACGACTTCAGTTCACAGATATTTTCATTAGGATATTGTCCCACAGGTAAAATTTACCAATCTATACTAATATGATAAAGCTGCAAAGTTTGTTGTGTTTAAACATTCATGTTGTGTTGGATAGTCTGTTTAGTTATTTACCGAGGAAGATTTTTCCTCAACTTAATAATAATACACATTATTATGAATGAGTTTTAGAGTTGACCTTTTCGGAGTTAATAATATTGTATAGTTACAATACGTTTTTGCTTATGTTTAGTAACGATCGATTAAATGGTTACTTTTGAACTTACAAATAAGTAGTTGTTATCTAATCTATTGAATAAATTAAAATCAAGCGACTTTTACTAAATAAATCACAAGAAAAATAATAAACGAGTGTGCATTAGAACACACGACTGAAGTAAACTTCTTTAGCTATAGTCTTGCACTGTCTTAGGTATATGAAACGTAACTAGGAGAGAAAGAGAGAAAGAAAATGTGTGCTGGCACCTCTCTCTTGCTCCGTTCGCCTCACCCAATTTAATTTTTCGTAACGCTCTCGTCACGCATTCACCAGCAGTTTAATTCAAAATATAAAAATGAACGGAATGTTCGAAAGAAATCGACCTTTAAACTGAGGTAGGCCACAGCAGGAAATAAAAATTCTTATCCAAATCTGGAGCAGCCCGACTGGGGACGATCTTACAGAAGATCAATACTGCATTATTACTGCTTACAAGCAGTGTTGTGTGTGTGTGCAAGGGGCGGGGGGTAAGATTTGTCAACGCGGTTACGATGCTTCTGGTGTTACAGGCGTTTAAAAGCTACGGCAATCGCTCACCATCAGCTGAGCCGGACGCTTGTCGCCCTAGATGTATTATTTATTTATTTATTATATTATACATTTAATTATTTTTTATTTATTTATATTTTAATACCGTGAGTATTGCGCATGTGTGGATATATGTATAATATATGGATTGTATATATTATTTAATTATATATTATATTATATTCTTAAGCTGCACAAGCCCTTAAATTCAACAAGCTCCTTTCTGGTGGGTTGTCTGGAAGAGATCACTAACTAGTGATAAGACCGCCCGTTGCATGCGACTTAATTATTATTATTTTTTTCCTTTAAGCTTTATAGTTATGTAATTGTTATATGTTACTGTGTGCAATAAAGTTATTTATTATTATTATTATTATTATTATTATGTATAAAAGACATGTTTAAGTAACGCCGAGCTACCCGCAGGCGAGTGGCTGGCCGTGGGCATGGAGAACAGCAACGTGGAGGTGCTGCACGCCGTGAAGCCGGACAAGTACCAGCTGCACCTGCACGAGTCGTGCGTGCTGTCGCTGCGGTTCGCGTCCTGCGGCAAGTGGTTCGTGTCCACCGGCAAGGACAACCTGCTCAACGCCTGGCGCACGCCCTACGGCGCCAGCATATTCCAGGTGACAAGCTCTTACGCCTCGTGCCTACTAGCTGTTGGAATTCTCGGAGACGTCCCGCGAGCTGTGTTTGTGATCGCCGCGGTTCACGCGACACACTCGCTTTCTTAAACAAGGAATACTTTTTTTTTATCGTTTATAAAAGTAGTAATACACGAAATATTAAAAAAAAAATAGCAACAAAAAACCACTAAGGTTTCAACTTGAACTATTCAAATTAGAAATTGCTTTTCAGTTTATTTCTAGATTTACAAAAAATATGTATTATTTTTGTCTTTAACGATTTAAAACACTTCAATGTATCTTTCAAAAAACTAGTCTCACTATTACTAGTTCTTTATCTATGTTAATAATGTAATAATAGTAAACATGCCATAATGACGGCGTCGATGTAATGAAACTCGATACTAATCATGATATATGTTTCCAGTCGAAAGAATCATCATCGGTGCTCAGTTGCGACATCTCCTCGGACGACAAATACATAGTGACGGGCTCAGGCGACAAGAAAGCCACAGTGTACGAAGTGATCTACTAGTGTAGAGCTGACGAACTCATAACTGACACTCGCACAAGCGAACAAGCGAACAAAACAGATCAATGTGAAGTGTGACTAGTGATCGCGGACGTTCTGACGTGACGTTGCAAGTGGTGATATAGCTTTAGTGTATGTATAGAATATATTGGGAAGCCTGTATGTACTTATGCGACTTGTTTATATAGATTAGTGTGCGCGGTTTATTTGTTATGTTGAGCGCCCGTAGTGTATGGTGGCAGCAGATCTCAAAATGATGATTTCGTTTCAATATTGTTGTAAAATGCTCATATTAAAAAAAGATATGCGCAAATTATACATATTCGTTTTATTTTACTTCTGAGTTTATTATTTAGAAATAAAAAAGTGTTGCAATATTAAAAAAATAAGTGGTGATTCTGAAGAGGGGTTCGGAAAAAACCACGAAACATCGCAATGAGATATTACAAGATTATATTTTGAAAATTTCATTATATTTAGTACAAAAAAGTACATGTGATTTATTTAGTATTGAATCTCACCACGCATCACAAAATGGTTTATAAGTATCTCTTGAAAGCTATATATGACTGATTTTCTGTACATTTTAGGTAATTCCTCAGCTGAGAAAAATTTTGTTTTCTGTCGTACAATTTTTTTTTAAGAATGTACGGAATTACTTTTTTACTTAAAACTTTTTGAAAAAGTTTTAAATGAAAACAATGCCCCAAACTATAAGGTTAATTGCCTGCAATATCGTGTTAAGATTTATTTTAAACCATTTGATATATATTTCTTTCGTTAGTATAATATATTTCTTTCATTAATATAATAAATAGGGCAATAATAACAAATTTCACGCAAAAAACCTTTTCATATTTTTTTATCGTAAATATATTTTTTTATTTGCTTTTAAACAATTCTTGTCATGACAATAAGAAACAACAAAAAAAGTGTATGTGTGCACACACACACGCCAGAAGTGAAACTTTTGAAATGTTTGTTCTTATACTTCTGTACATTTATGTTTTTTCTTCATCGTGACATCTTCTTTTCATCGAGTTTCAAATCACAACGATCCTAAAGAAGTTTCACTTAAAAAAAAATTTGTTCAATTTGATACAGTCGTTCAAAAGTTATGCCTATAGCCTACATTATACATTTCGACAGAGCTGGGCACCGTTAATCAAATGGTTAGCTTCGTTAATCGCTATTCCGCTAATACAAAAATTAGTTTCGTTAAACGTTAAAACGCTACATTTTAGAAGATTTAACGCAAGTTAAAGTTAATCGTTAATCGTTAACATATGACTAAAAAAGCATTATATTAATTGCTGATTATTTGATACCATTCATATCATACAGTGCAGTTTTCCCGCTCACACGCGCCACACCTAAGCTATATTTGTTTCACTCACACTGTTAACGGATTAACGAGTTAAACGCCCAATAATTAACGTTTAATGCCCAGCTCTGCATTTCGACAATGAATTTTTATCTTTATACGAGGGTATAAAAATGAATGTTTGTCTGTATGTCCCTTATAGAATCGTAAATAATACATTTGATCATGTCATGATCTTCAGCAGTGTTGTGCATGAGCCCACAAAGGTTTCTGAGTTGGTACGACCAAAAGAAAAGCGTAGCAATGCGCGCAGGGTATAGCTACTTTATTATATAAAAAGATAGATAAATCAATGTTATTTTCATACACTGCTTCCATCTTAAAGGTTCCAAATTAAATTGATTCCATTGCTCAAAAATTTTGCAAGCGCAAAAATCAATATCTCAAACATGTGGATATCTATCAAGAATCTTTGGCGCCAGTTTTGACTACCTGGACTACTACTACATCGGATGGATTTGTTTTTTAAATTTCAAAATTGGGAGCTAATATATAAGTATTTGAATTTCTAATTCATCTAATACCAGATATCATTACATAGAATAAAACAAAGTCGTTTCCCGCTGTCTATATGCTTAGATTTATAAAACTATTCAACGGATTTTGATGCTGTTTTCTTTAGTAGGTACCTAAATAGAGTAATTCCAGAGGAAGGAAGATTGTAGAGGAACACTGATAGTTTTTACAACTGTGCGAAGTCGGGGCTGGTCGCTAGTTTGACACTAAATTTGCCAGTTCAAACAAACTATAATTTTTGTGTATTTATTTAATTAATATTTCTGAAACGCAAAATGAAACACGAACTAACAACAAAAAAAAAAAAATCTTGCAATTATTAGTATTAACCGTTCTGCATTTTTTTTTATTACTTCTAAATTTGTATTATTTTGTATTAATTAATGGCTTAAAACTTATTTTGTGGTCGATAATAAATTTGTATGAACATAAAGACAGAGCTTTGGCATTAAATTAAATATAAATGAAATGTTTTTGGTACTTTTGGTGAAATCGACTCGAACATTATATAGACATTAACAAGCGACAAATATTATAATCAGAAACATAATTAGGTACATATAGGTATCCAAAACTCCACTGTCGTAGTAGTACCTCGACCTTACAGAAAACTACAGCTAAATAATACTGTTTACTGTTTTCAAGCAGTATTGTGTTCCTGTTGGTGAGTAAGGTGACCAGAGCTCCTGGGGAGATTGTGGATTGGGTCGGCAACGCGCTTGCGATGCTTCTGCTGTTGCAGGCGTCTATAAGCTACGGTAATCGCTTACCATCAGGTGAGCCGTACGCTTGTTTGTCGACCTATATATATATATATATATATATATATATAGCATTGCTAAAAGATTAAGAGACAGAAATTAGTATCTGAATAACTTCAGATCTTATAAATTATTAAACTCCGTGTACTAGAGACGAAAACGAATAATAAATAGCCTAATAGCTGTCGCCATTTTGCGATTATAAATATGACGCGTTTGTACTAGCAGTTTGCTTTTATCATCTATAGGGTAGAAGACTAATTGTAGCCTGAGAGAAGAACTGCAACCCTGGTAAGATAACTCTCCTGTTTAGGCCTTTGTGGGAGACAGATTACACTAAACAGAAATAGATTTTAGACTGATTTAGAATATAATTACTATCTACTAGAAATGAGAATAGAGAATAATTGTATTTGCTCGCAAACAAAAAATAAATCGAATTCATTACATTGACAAGTATAACAACGTAGGTAGACGAAAAAATAGTAAAGAAAATACGCTTTATCAAAGATTAATCAAAAAGTAGTCATTATATCTCGATTACATAAATATTAAACGGGACCACATAACAAGTAGTTTTGATTTATACAACAAACATAAAAATCGGTGCACCCAGTAAAAAGTTATAAGGTGCTATAGCTGACCCGGCAGACTTGTCCTGCCCGAAAAACAGCTACTAAATTTGATAGCTTACATGCCGGTAGCAGCACCACCTACCGGGTCCAACTGAGATAAAAACTACCCTATCTTCCAAGTTGGACCAAAAAACAGATGCTTACAAAACTTGATAAAAACTTGGTTCCGTAGTTTCGGAGCTACATGCCGGTAGCAGCACCACCTACCGGGTCCAACTGAGATAAAACTACCCTATCTCCCAAGCTAGACCAAATTACAGATGCTTATAAAATTTGATAAAAATTGGTTCAGTAGTTTCGGAGTTACATACATTTAAAATTTTCATTGTTAACGCCCACCCCCGCAATTCTTATTGCTGAGATTGGGGATGAGCTATCATAAAATCCGCTTATTAATTATTTCTACATCACATATTCCTACCAAATTTAAAAACGGGAGTTTGCCATTATTAACGCCCCCGCAACTCCCTCTTGTGGGTGGAATTTCTTAAAATCCATTCTTAGCTGACTTCTACTCGCTGAAAGGAATATTCCTACCAAATTTCAAGTCTTCATACCTTATGGTTACAGAGATATCGTGATGAGTCAATATATAGGTGGAAATCTCATATACGAGTATATAGGTATATAGATAATACAATGTAGACTGACGAAAAAGCAGTCAAGTAGAAAGGCAATATTAGATATAACTCAAAAAGTACTAGTAAAATCTCGATTAAATTTAAATGGAACCGCATGATAAGCATCAACTTTTGATTCAAATAAGAATCATCAAAATCGAACCCAGTGAAAAGTTATGCAGTATAATACAACGTAAGTCGACGAAAAAATAGTTAAGTAAATACGCATTATTAGATATAACTCAAAAATTGCTTGTTAAATCACAATTAAATTTAAAGGGGATCACATGAAATACACAACCTTTCGATTAAAACAAAAATCATCGAAATCGGGTCCACCCAGTCAAAAAAAAAACCTCCTTTTTTGAGTCGGTTAAAAAGTATCGAAATTTTAATGAGCTATATAATATACGTATAAGGATAACTATAGGTATAGACTGTAGGTACTTTGAATTTTTGCTTATTTATTTATGCTAGTGGTCGCCCAGTGGTCGAAATTCGACCATAATTAAAAATTTAAATTAAAAAAATAATGATAATAAAATAACTAACTAACTAACAAAAAGTTAATTAGCTAAAGCGCCGACACGGTCAGTCGGAGATGCGGGCAAATCTACATCACCAACTTGTTTAGAATGTGATAAAATAGAAGATGTGCTGCACATAATGGCTGAATGCGTCCGGAACGAAGCAGAAAGGGCAGAATTTCTTGTAAGAATTAATGTAAATTCTTTTGATACTGGCATATGGAATAGTATTCTGGCCTTTCCAACGTCTGGAGAGGCAAGGATGCTATACAGATTAGTATTAATATGATTAAGACGTCGATATTTGTAGATTACTTTAAAAATTTATTGTATAGTAGCTCACATAGGGGTGACATGATCACTTCGTGATCAAACTCCTTAAAAAAATAAAGATTAAAAAAAATAGCACAGTGTCGTCTCCTGTCAAAGATTTTCATTGTATTAGGAAACTTTGAATAGTTACGGGTTTCTGTAAAGAGCTCACTATAGACGGCGCCACGGTTCGCTTAAACCGAATATAAAAATCATCATATCAAGCTCCAATGATGTTCGGCTCAGACACCAGGTTTGCAATTTCAGCATTGGTTTTTATTCGCCAGCTGCCATCTTGCCCTTTAGTTGGTCCTAGGATCTTACGGTAAATTTGCCTTTCCGTGACCAGAAGCCTATTCTCCTCTCTGAGCGTAAGTGTCCAAGCCTCACAACCGTACATTAGGATTGGACGAATAATGGTTTTGTAAATTGTGATTTTTCCTTCCTACTAAGAAGTTTGGACACTAAGACCTTGTGCAGGGTTGCACTGCACCTCAAGGTGTTTTGTATACGGATCTGTATTTCTTCGTCACGTGTATTCGTATCGGTTACAGTGCAGCCAAGATATTTAAGTTTGAGCACTTCCTTGTATGTGATACTTCCAACGTGGAGGTCTTGTCTTGCTTCGCGAATATTCCTATATCGCTTCATGTGGAGGTCTTGTCATGGTTGATCAAAAGATCAACCTTTTTTGCCTGCTCTTCGAGTGTCATAGCGGCTACAGCAACATCATTAATGAGTTCGAAAATAAAGATACTTTTTTTAAATTTTTCAATTTGACTACAGACTGAATATCAAAATAAGAGTATACTATGCGTGTGTGTGTGTCAAATACATGGTAGTAGTGTGTGTAACATTTTTTATTATTATTTAATATATTTTTTATGGATAATTTTAAAAAATATTAGCATTTTGCACTCCTTCTTTATATAATAAACTATAAGTGAACGAAAATATACGAACATGACTGTATTAAACACGTGTAACATGATTCCATGAGGGTTGTTTTGACAACTTTGACGACGCGTTGGCGCAGCGGTCACAGTACTGACTGTTGCCCTGGCGGTCGCGGGTTCGATCCCCGCTCTCGACAGATATTTGTATTGGCCATATAGATGTTTGTCGTGGTCTGGGCGTTTGTGCTTGTGTATTGTGTGTGTTACCGGATCCCGACACAGGAGAAAATCCTACTGGGGGCCGTTGAGTGTGAAGCGTTTATTGGAACGAAATTCCTTACGGCAGGCTTGACACTTGGCTGGGTGACCGAACTGTGAAATGTGAGACTAAAACCGTAAGAAAAATATATAACGGAAGTGACGTAATATCAGTCACACGACTGTATGATATGGCGTTTGTAAAACTAAAATATTACTAGTAAACTTCTTATTTAATTATTTTATAATTTTATACTGTCGACAAAAATAAATAGACACATGTTTTTTTTTATTTTACTTAATAGTTTGAATTATTATTATTAATATTATTTTGTTTGATTTATTTTATTTTACGGTATTTGTTATTTTCTAAAATACTAAATTTCCTAAATATTTTTATGTACTTAATTAAAAACCAATCAACAAAATTAAAAAAATCAAGAACTAGAAAATATATATAAAATTCAACATTTTTTTTTTCAAATTGTGCTGCTTCTATACTATCCGAAGGAACTTCGTTTTTATTTATTTTTCAACACACGTAGATACGAATTCGTATAAAGTAAATTATTCATACACACTAACAGTACATTATTTGTTGAAAATATAATGTAAACATGGTACGACGATCTACGTAAGATTGTCGGTGTAGGATGGATGAGGTTTGCGGAAAACCGGGATGCGAAACAGGAGCGAACTGCAATAGACTGACTGACTTTGACTCTGACATAATATATATTCTTTTAAATATTACTTGTTACGGTTATTTACTCTACCTAATATGGTATCCTATACAAACAACCTAAATTGCAACCCTGATTGAACTTGGTCTGTTTGAAATGGCCCAAATTAGTTTAAGATGCATTCAGTACCTACACACATATTTTAGTACCTACCTATATAGTGTGTATATAAAACATGTAAAATTCAAAATATTATAATTCATAAAAACGGAGCGATCATTTTTTGTTACAAATCCCATCAGTGAAATTTAACACTACGGCTTTGTATTGATAAAGTATTACTGTCACTCATTTCTACGCACATGTGCTTGCGTAACTAGGATTTTATCGCTGCACTATGATACTCATTCTAACAGATATATCTAATAAAAAAAGGTGTGATATAAATAACATGTATTTGTAAAATTGCTAATCTTTTATTTTAGCCTCGATGATTAAATGGAATTAAATACGCCGTCATTCGAGCGTCTGACTAAAGAATTTTCCTAACGTGAATCGTTATTAAGTTTTATGAGAAGAATCGGAACCAGTTGCTTGACTTGCTTTTCTAGGCTCGATGAAAACAATTCAAGGGTCACACAGGTCGGAGTTCGGACAAGGACTATAAACATAATATGCTGCCGGTGCCGTTAGGTAAAAGGCAGTAACCGTGTTTCTTTGATTTTGTAAATTTTTGACGCCATTACATTTCTTCTATGATTACAATTATAAATGATATCGTTAAGCTTCTTTTATTAAACCTATATGAATGTTATAATACCACATATTTAACTACAACTAATAAGTACTATAGTTTGAACTTCAACTTTCTCAGTATTTTCTACGTAGTTACGATTTTCTACGTAAAGTTAAAGGAACAATCGTTAGGTACCTATACTACTCGTAGATTATTAACTTCAAATTTAGCAAAATTTGATTTAGACCTCCAAACACAGAACCGAACCTAACTACGTGGACAGCTTTTGTATACCTATTTACCTAATGCCAGAAAAAATTCTAAAAGATGTTGATCCAATAAAAAAAAGAGGCCTTTATAATTTTATTATATGTAGACGTTTCTTATGTCTCTGTTATTAATAGATGTAAAGAAAGTAGCATAGGTATTATAGTAATGCGTACCTAAAGTTTCGTGCGCTTTTTGTAGTTGTTGTACTCCTGTAATGATGCTATATACACGTAATGTCAGGAAAAGATTTCGAAAACATTCGTCATAATAGATTACTTTAGGTAGTTTTCAACAACTCTACATATGACACAAACACAAACACCCGACTTACAACCACCTGGCCGATACAAACATTTTTTGCGATGGGTGCTTGCATCTTTAGCTTTAGCTCTGTCAAATAATAATTTCAATACCTACTTATGCAAGTATGTTCCTACAATTAATACTACGTTTTATAATTAGTAGGTACAAATGGGTACGTGAACATTTGACTTGTGTGTAAAACAAAAGAAAAAAATGTTAGCGATACTTTAATTATTTCACGTTTACTGTTGAGGTATTTTGCATTATTGTTGTAAGAAAACAACAATACGAGCAATGCCACCACGTAATGGATCCAATGAACAGACGCTGGCACTGCCAGCCACCGGACGTTATCGCCTTCATACAAACGTAGGTCACCACAAACGTCATATTATGTGTTACATTCTATGTAGCTATGTAAACGGTACCACGCTTTATATCGTTCATTTTATTATGTAACTTACATCTCGACATCGTGACGCTAAACTTATCACTTTACCTGTACCGTATGCGAACACGTGTTGTACGTGCTGATCTATTACAATGGATTCATAATAACGCCTTATATGCATGTTTTTTATTTATTTATTTAAAATTAACATCCAAGGACTCTAAAGGCCCATACGTTTTGTTGAACATCATGCATTATAATACCACATGCGATTTATTTTTCGAACTACAAATCGATAGTCCTGTGACTGCATAGTAACGCTAGGACGTGGTCCGTCGCTAACAAAATTTTTGAATGTAAGTAGGTAAACATAGTTACAACATATTAATCTTTTGCTTAAATGCTTTAATTTAGTACAGCGTTGATAAAAAAAAACGATAATAATTGTGGTATTATTGCCACAATCGAGGATATAAATGAGAGTGCGTAAATATCAAAGTCTGCGATGCAACTCGAGTAGAGGTGTGTCGCGCGACCAGATGCCGGTGGTGCCAGCCACCGACGCGCGATAGCGGACGAATGTACAATCTGATACACATAATTAGCTGTTGGAAATCACACAAAAGATTATCATATATTGATCTATAAAATTATATATATATAGAATTATAGCTTACAAGGCTAAGGTATTTATTTATTATTTCAAATAAGCAGCGTAATACCTGCCTATTTTTTATTGACGTTCATTCTGATTCTGGTGTTCAGCAAGAAGTTTTCTTTACAGGCGTAAAGGTGCGGTTACGGGTTTAATTCGTGCACTTTAGTACTAATTGTGTCGTATAAAATCAAACTCACGTAACATCAAGACTAACTATTAAGGTCACAAAATCTAATCACAATATTTTCCTAATACAGGTATTGTTTGGAAATTGTATTAAAAATAAACGATAGTTCTTATTAATTACGCATGGGTTATTTGTTGACGTTCCATTGTTAACCATCACTTCCGAGGAATGTTATCGCTGGTTATCAGGGGATGTAAGCATTGCAAAAATACTATCAATTCCGCTCCAATCGCGGAATTTCCGTTGTGATTTATATGACGAGTTCAAACTTAATCTAAACACATAATACAGCAATCCTTGAAGATTTTAATGTCTGCTTGTTTGTTATCAAACTCGTACTGCTTAGAATCTTTAAGGAATTTATGTATAATGTTTCCAATCAGCGACCAAAGAAAAACACTTAAATAACACACTTAAAAAGCATAAAAATTTTACATTTTTTTTTTCAATTCTAAGGGACCAAAATTAAATTTTCTATTTTAGATGGAACTTATACACAATTACACACACATGCACTAATGTATAATTCATTCTATTATCGTAGGTAAAAGAACTGTCGGGTAGGTCGGGCAAACATAAGATAAGAATGAAAGTGAATGATCCGCATATTATCTTCATGTTCTGTAAACAGCTTTTTAATTGAAATAAAATATTCATATATTTTTTCGTAACGAAATAAGTACTTATGAGTAGATACATCAGACCTAAGATAATGTGTAAATATAGATGAAAGGTTGTAATTTACTAAGTAATAATATGACAGAGATTAACACTGCTGTCGGTGAAATGTTAAACGCAGATCGTGTGTCACGTACAGCGACTGTTAGCTGTAGCACTCCCGATGGCGCAGGCTGCCCGATAATCGTGGATCGCTCTTATCGTCCGCGCGTCCGTGTCTCTGTCCGGAGCGGGTACGATCACTCACTCTAGCCACAGGACGCACCGCATGCGCCTGTCTGTGCCTTACCAGTAATATTTTTCTAATTTTTTCTAATAGTGTCGTAAAATAAAATTTAAAAATTAAAAATTATAGTCCTTTTAAATCGTGTAAGTACGACTATTATTATTTTTTACATTTTAGAAGCGCACCTTCATTTTTTTCTTTCTTTCTAGATTTAAAATGTATCGCGAAAATAGCGGTATGTCGAGCGAGGGATTAGGGGAGATGCTAATGTTCGAGTATTCACCGGCAGAGAGTCTTATTAATTTCGAATTACCGTCGAACTTGAATCCTGACATCAACGATTGGCAACTTAACGATTTAGATTTTCATTGCGATACGTTCGTTCACGGTTTGAATGACTTTAATAGAGACAGTTCCACTTTTGAAGATAGCTCAAATATACTTTTCGATTTCGACGATTTAGACAAGAATATAGATTTAGACGATTATCTTCTTGAAGCATTGACAAGTGACAAATCCAATGATGTGATGCAATCAAGCCGAAATACTACAGATGGCGACAGTGACTCTGCTCTAGGAAGGCTATCTGTTCTCGGGATCGACTTGGAATCAACTTGTGTGCAAGATATTCAGTACTCTCCCAATAAATCAGAAAAAACGTGCGAAAAAGTGCGATGTTTTACAACAGAAACGAAAGTGCGAACGTGGGGAGAGCCAACATTCTGTCCAGAAGTCGGTGCGTTCCGGTGTCCGGTGAAAGAATGCAGTAAATTATATGCCAAAGCGTCGCATGTTCGCGCGCATTTACGTCGGCACAGTGGTGAGAAGCCTTATCGGTGTACGTGGGGGAGCTGCAGTTGGCGTTTTGCTCGATCGGATGAGCTAGCGCGCCACCGCCGAAGCCATTCAGGAGACAAACCTTACCGGTGCAGCGAATGTGGCAAGAGGTTCGCGCGCTCGGACCATCTTGCAAAACATGGACGAGTCCACGCTCGCCGCGCGGCCGCCGCCATCGCCGCTGCCAAACGAGCGTCTACCCAATCATACAGAAATAGAAGACTGATGTGAATATGTTATTGCAATACACCTGTGTTAAAAGACCATAAATCGCGCGGGCGCGTTATATTTTCTGTTTTAAATAGTGAATATTAGTAATTATAATAAAATCCGTTACGTACCTACTTATAACAAACATTACCAAGACTTAAGAAATTTACTGTTGAGTTTAGTATTTATATAACAAGTGTAAGAGCTTTTTACTAACCGACTTAGAAAAGGGAGTTTATATATATTTGTGTGTTCGCGGATTACATTGACATTTGTGAACCGAATTTGTTGCTTTTTTTTTTGTTGGAAAGGAGATATCCCAAGGGTGGTCCCATGATAAGGAAACCAAGATCTGATAATAGCCTCCCAGAGAAATCGAGGTTAACCTTCGAAAATCTTAATCGCGACTAGTGCGTTTGTTAATTTTTTTCGTCTACTTACGTTGTATTACTTGTCGATGTAATTGAAGTTGAATTATTTTTTTAATAGTGTAAGTATTTTATCAAACAAATTAACAAATTATAGTTAAGCACCTACTTCGCATGATAATTTTACTATTTTGTTATATGTATTGGTATTTGGTATGGATAAAGCCATAACATTGTTAAAAATCAAATTAAGCTTTAGATGAAAGAATAGTAGTTCCCTGTTAGATTATTATGCATTTATTTCAAATGTTAAAATATTTAAATATTTTAAAAGTTACCAATATAATTATTATTTTATACTACAATTATAACAACTATGTGTAAAATTAATTACGTTGACCGTATGAATCTCGAATACTGCTGTGCGTGGTTTTTTTAAAAGTAATTCTCGGATTAGTCAGCTAGATGTTTATTTTATTTTATTATCGTTTTAATGGGCGGCAGTATCTCATACTTTGTATATAATTAAACATATTGTTTTGTACTTAGCTTTTAGATAACCAAAAATAATAAAATAATGGTTGACTCTACATTGTAGTTAAGTAAATTTTATTACAAAAATCTACGTAATTTTTATTTTTAAAAATGTAATACTTATTGGTGTTAATTAACCTCTAAATATTAAATTACAATATTTTTTTAACCAATACTGCAAAATAGTCTTATATATTAGGACAAGGCTTAAAGAAGATTGGAAGTCTCTAATTCCATTGTAAGTTTTTTTGACATACCTGCCTAATCTTAGAAATACTTCAAACAACTTTATCACAAATTTTCTTTAATTATGAATTTTTTTAACTTTAAGAAAATCTTAATTGTAATAGAAGAAAGCCCAAGAATGAGTACCTATGTTATTTTTTACATTCTTTTTTAAATTCGACAATGACAAATAATTCCTTAATATAGAGCTGCCGTGGGGCCAGTACGCATGCAGCCAATGTTTGCAGAGCATGCTATTCTCTGAAACCGCCGGAGCTTATTTTTAACGGTTGTAAGTTCTGTTCTCTGCCACCATATTACCGTTCCGTAGGTGATTATAGGCCTGACAATGGTTTTGTAAAGCCATAGAGTAATTTTAGGTGATATGCCCCAGCTTTTGCCGAGGAGCCGTTTGCATTGGCAGAGGATTATGCTGGCTTTGTTGATTTTTGAGTCTAAATGCCTGTTCCAAAGAAGTTTGCTATCCAGGATTACTCCAAGATACTTGACCTCCTTGGTCAGGGCAAGACTGATGCCAAATAATTTAGGGAGTTTAAGGTTCCCTAAATTCCGTTTATTTGTGAACATCACAAGTTCGCCTCTGGTTGTTTCATTCACAGTGAATTGGATGGCCATGTACTTTAGCATGCTGTCAATCCACCCGGCAATTGTGGTGTTGACTCCATGCTTAGTCAGAGCCCGGCTTATGCTGGTAAACTTAGTTTTATCAAGGGCCCCTTTAATATCGATAAAGGTGCCTAAGGTTTATATTTCATGATGGAGATTGCCCTCTATGTAGGACAGAGTCCGTTGATTTGCCCATTGAGTAGGTAGTTGGGATTCAGAGGTTGCTCAACTAGAGTTGTGCTCCTCAGCTCCCGATCTATTAACCTTTCCAGAACTTTCAATAGAAAGGAGGTAAGGTTAATAGGTCTAAATGTTTTTGGTTGCGAGTAGTCTCCTTTGCCGATAGTCGCGGTGACTAGACACACCAAGGCCTGTGTCTACTACACCGACTACAGAGATGACGCGATCTGTCGTTTCGTCGGGAGGGCGGCGGAGGCTACGGAAAAAGACATCCTCGAGCATAGTCTCAAGATAGCGATTCATAATAGAGACACCGCCGTCGTTGAGAGTATTCTCGAGATGTCAAAATAAAATTCGAATAGGTTGCTTTGCTTGGGAGGAGTAAGTTGGTAGTAATATAGATAATATTAAAAAATATATTTTTAAGAAAAAGATTATTACGCATGTAAATAATGTAAGATTAGGCTAGATATAAGTATAGTATTATAAGGAAATAATAATAATACAAAAAAAAAAAATTGTACCATACATTAGATTAAGAACCGGTCGGTGGACTCACGTCTCTTTTGGAGACATTAAAAACATAGTCTGACTTGAACAGCGATGTTGCTGAGTAACGCCTACCTTGAAATAGAAAAAAAAAATAAAAATAAAAATTGCATGTTTTAAGAATAAAAAAGGACATGGGTTCATAAACCCGTGGATGTATATCACATGTAAATAAATAAAAAAAGTCTGCTTTGCCGGGTTTGGGTATGAAGACTACCTTGACTTCCCTCCATATCTTAGGAGTGTAGCAGTAAGCTAAGCAACTCCTATATATGGAGACAAGGTGGACGATTTGTTTCCTATCACTCCATCTTAGCAGGCCTGGAAACACCTTATCCAGTCCTGCCGACTTGTATGGAAGGAAACTGTTGATGGTCCATATTACTTTGTCATGTGTGACAATTTTCTTGGTGGTGATCCAGTCCACCATTACAGGTGTCTTCTTCGACTCTTCCTCCCATACCACATTTCTTTCGATTTGGCATCCTGGGAAGTGTGTAATTATTAACAGTTCTGAAGTTTCCAGATCCGTTTTGGTTTAGGTTCCATCCGGTTTTTTCAGGCATCCCAGGTTGTGCACCGGTTCGCTGCACAGTATATTCTTGACTCTAATTGCCTGATTGTTCGTTTCAACGTTGGTACAAAAGCGCCTCCAGCACTCCTTCTTCCTCATTCTGATGCGCTTTTTGTAGTGATATTGGGCTTGCTTGTAGGCATCCCAGTGGTGTTCTAGACGAGTATTCTTTGCTCTATTGAAGAACTTCCTCACCCTGCGTCGTAGCTTTTCGAGCTCCGGTCCCTACCAGTGCCCTTTACGAAACTATCGCGCTCTAGGTGATGAAAGTGGGCATGTTTGTTCGAAGCTGGTGACTGGGCAGTCGGTTACCCGGTTGCTATGATTGTACCTTCATGGTTGTCAGGTAGTGTGACACCTTTGAGTTTCTCCGCTGTCAGAAGCTCATACCTACCGCGGTCCATCTTCCGAGGGTCACAGCGGGGTCTAGGTGACGTCAGCGTAACTTCTAGGTTGTATTTGATTCAACGGTGATCAGAACACGATACGTCGTCGTCAGACACATGCCAATCTGAAATATATTCGGACACATGCTCGGTCGCCAGAGTTAGATCTATGATAGTTTGGGATCTCGACGTTACAAAGGTTGGTTCAGATGCTTTATTTATAACATTAAAGTTAGTTGCGAGTAGAAATGAAACAAAGTCCTCATCTCGCTGGTTGTTATCCTTGCTGCCCCACAGCGCTTGGGTTTTAGGTGGAGCTGGCAGTGCCATCATCACTAGATAGGATGGCGTCGTCAATATCACCTGGCTTATCCTTAGAGATATCACCTAGGTCTATTTGGAGACCCTCCTCCGACGAGCCGGTGTCGACGACAGGCTCCTTACTGGGGCCCGGCTGTCCCTCCACCATTTTGTTTTCTGCACTGCCTAGGTCACTAGGGACGTTCTCGTCCGTACCGAGATTTGGCAGTGCGATAGTGCGGTCTTCGTGGAAGTGAGCGTAGATGTTACCGAACCTGTTATAGACACTACGCTCGTTCCAAGGCCAACCCTCGCTTATTGTGGCGTCGGAAGGTCTGCAGGAACTTCCCCACATCATCCCTGCAGAAGTGTTATGTTTATCCTTGTTGTTTAGGTTGTATAGGTGCATGTTTAGTATGTACGCTCTTGCGCCTATGAGGGTCTGTGAGAGTGTATCTGTGTAGTATAAGTGTGGTGTTCTTAGGTGAGTATATTATGTGTGTGTGTGTGTGTGTGTCACGGGATTGCCCGTGCCGGCACTGCCCACGGTTTCTTCCGCAGGCACTCTCGGCTTTGTTATTCATTTAGCACCTCCCAGGGAGCACGTGTAGGGTAGTGGTAGATAATTCCTACGGACGCGAATAGCTTTACCCCCCATACTAATTGAAGTCATTTTTTTTACCGTTACCGTCCATGTCCAAGACCAAAAAACAAGACCCATTTTCCTTCGGCGCGGGGTAAGACAGAAAGATGCAATATCACCGAAACTGTTTACCAATGCGCTGGAGCATCTCTTTAAGACCTTGGATTGGGGGTAATAGGGCATCAACGTCAGCGGCGAGTACATCTCGCACCTTCGTTTCGCCGATGACATCATCATATTTGCGGAGACGTCGGATGAGCTAGGCGAAATGCTGGGCAGCCTAAAAGAGTCCTCTCGACGAGTCGGTCTCGGTATAAACTTGGACAAAACGAAAGTTATGCTTAACAACCAAGCCATACCGAGACCGGTATCGGTCGATGGTACCCTTCTTGAAGTTGTTCAGGATTATGTTTACTTAGGGCATACCATCCAAGTTGGCCGTAGCAACTTCGAGAAGGAGGTCGAGAGAGCAATGCGTCCTGCCTTTGTTAACATACGGTGCTCAGACGTGGACTCCTACGAAGGGACTGGTCCACAAGCTTAAAGTCGCTCAACGTGCATCGGAACTTGCTATGCTTGGGGTTTCTATCAAAAATAGGATTAGAAATGAGACTATTCGCGAGAAAACGAAAGTAACACGTCTTGACACGCAGCAAAACGCAGTGTAGGATGGCCTCTGGCCCGCTGTACCGACGATCTACCGTAACTGCCGATCTGACGTAAGATTGCCGGTGTAGGCTGATGAGGATTGCGGAAAAATGGGATCTCTGGCGCAAACTTGAAGAAGCCTCTGTCCAGCAGTGGACTACGATAGGCTAAAGTGAGTAAGAGTGAGTGAGGTATATGTATATATTTTTTCCATCAAAAAATAAGGAAGTTCTGGAGGGCCGGGGATTTTGGACCATTATGTTGTAAATGTTGGTTATCGGTGTGGACTGTGGCTGAATAGTGAATGTTGGACAACCTTTAGATTTTATACATTACAGACATAGGCACACGTTTTAGGGGATGTCATTGTGAGAAACTTTAAAATATACAAAAATAAGAACGCTATATGACGTGACGTACGTGAGTGACGTACCGGACATCCGTGTAAGTATCAACAAGCGTAGGAAAGTATTTGGTGGTCCATATCGTCGTCCTCTAAAATATAAAAATAAATCTTTAAACGATGATTGCAAAATTATTTTCTATATGGGTGATCAGACTTAACCCGTTACTATTGCGTTTGACCATTATATACATATAGTTATGTAGTTAATACGCTATTGATTTCATAAGCAAAACGATTAAAAAAGAAGATTTCAAACGTTTATTTTTTATATACTCCATAAACAGCATATTATACTTATTAAAAATGGTTGAACAGATTATGTGAAGTGACTCTTATACCTTTGTGGCAGACGTTGCTGTAGTTCATGGAGCTTGGAAAGAATTTCTCATAAAATGATCGAACTAAACGTTGATAGATTTTCATTCACACATTTCAAATTAGCGCACAACAGCTCGCGCTTTTATTGACGCAATTTAGCGATCGCAGCGTTACGCTATTTCGTCGATATTTCCGGGACACTATTTTCTACGGCGATTGTTCTCCTTCTCTCCAAGCTCCATGCTGTACTTTGATTGAAAAGTAAAGTTCAATAACAAAACTTTTTATATGATGAACATATAATTTGGTGTATGCTATATTCGTTTCAAATATAATTGTGCTCGATTAAAATTTGACATAGGATACGTTGATTTACTAAATTTTAATTCATACTAATTACTTGAACAAATTGACATTCTTATAACATGGATTCTTCTATAAGAATAATTACCAAATTTCTTTTGACAAATTATAAATATAAGTTTCGTAGTTTAATTAAAATAAGTACAATATCTATGAATCCAACCAATCATTTGAACAAACCCTTTCTCCTTGCACAAGGTCAACGTTGAAATAATAAAAAATATCTCCAAACTTTTTTCATTTTATAATTACTACAACAAGTAAAAATTCGTACATGCACATTAATATTTATCTCGTAATAAAATATACCATTCCTAATATACATATTATTAACATTTTGTATAATTATTTGTTGAACAAAAAATGCTAAAAATAACAAAATATATTGTAGGCTTATGTTCCGACATCTTTCGTTTGTTAAATCAACAAAAGTAAAAAGTATTTATGGTATAGTTACAGATTACTCTATGCTTGAGTATAACACGGCTAAATAATGTTGTAAGCAAGTGCAATGTCTTTACTAAGAAAGATAAAAATTCTTGACAGGGCTAAGTTATCAATAAGATACACGATTCAATTCAACTCTACATACAAATAAAAATGGTGGTTCAATTTCTATATAAAATTTAGTAAATTGAAATATGTTTTAAAACCTGAAAGAGTCTTTAAGAAATTGTACACGATTTTAAGTATAATTATAAAGTAATTGTGCTTCTGGTACGATTACGTGGTGTGTAAGTGAGAATTGTATATGACAAATAACAGGTTGTTGAATACACCGACTTCGTTGCAATTTTGTGTTACATTGTTAGTTTGCACTGACATAGAAGATATAAAAAATAAAGAAAAGAAGACAGCATTTTTTGTGATTAATTGAGTTGTGTGTGACATGTCAACTCGTTAAGAGAGTAACAAGCTGGGCCGTTTCAATTTAATCAGCATGTGACCCACATCTGAGATTTCTCTTCCTTGTAGATTGTTTTCAAACTAAAATCGAATGTTTAAAACTCTGCTGCAGACCGGCTAGCATCTGGAATTCACGACAAAGAAGAAGTGACATATATATATGGATATGACAAATCGTGATCTTGTCACGGTTGACTACAAGTTGTGCAGCTCTCGGGGGGTCACAATCACATTGCAGTATTTCTGCAAACATCGTTGACGCGACGACGATAACTGATAATCTTAAAATTTGACGGAACAAAAAGTGTAAATTAAGTCATTCAATAATATTTGATACCTACAAAAATGTTAAAAGAAGTGATTTTTTTAAAAGACATTTAACAGTGTGTTGTGTCAGAAATGAGATTGAGTTCTTTACTAATAAATTAAAAGTGTGTACAATGAAGCAGGATGGCTCATGCTGAAAATCATAGATATATTGTGCAGGTCAGTAAAATTTTCAAAAATATTATTAGATCTTAAAAAATGAGCCCAATAATCTGTCGAAAGTTTTTTATAAAACGAAAATATTTTGAATATAATAGTTAAAAATAATGGTATACTCCAAAAAAATTCAGAGTTATGGTGCCTCTGATGTTCTTTTTGGCTGTCTTATACTGATAGCATAATTTAAATTGACCTTTGGTCAACTTTTTATCACTACTTTGAAATGAGTGAAGTTAACAAATAAATATGGCATTATAATAATTAATTTTTTTAAAATATTTATTTGTTTATTTTATGAGAAAGATAAATAGGTAAAAGAAATAAAGTGGTTTCTAATATAGGCAAAAATTACAATTTGGTTACTAAGTACATTAATAATCAAATTTATTACAGTGTTAGTTAATTTTTAGAAACTTTTAAGCAAACACTTGTGTTGATAATTACCACAGATATACTTAAAATGAAATTAAATAAAAAATTTAAGAACAGACTTTACTTTCAAATTAATTTAAATGTGCTTTGCTTCAAATCTTTTCTCTTTCATTATTTTATTTAATATGTGTAGTTTATTATACATTTTTAGATATTATCCACAGATTATTTATTTCACCTCATTTTTAAGATTTTTAAATAAAAGAAGTTGCTTTTATATCTAATATTTCATGGCCTATTAGAATACTTATTACTATTAGAATTTTAATGGCTCACAATAGTGATGTGAACCAATTACAATTTTGGACATCAATAAATATACTAGTTACTTTTATTAAAAATTAGTTTTATTAGCTTTTTGACTTCAATAAAAAAAGAGGAGGTTCAAATTAGACTGTATTTTTTGTTACTAGGTGCAAATTTTGATGATTTTTTTTTTGTAACCCAAAGTTGGTGCTTATTATCCCCCATTTTTTGACAAAGATCTGTCAAATACTCTATGAATTATCCATAATGATGCATAATTATTTTTCAACTACCTACATTCATATTACTTGTCGTGTAAAAGAGATTACATGTAGTCGATTCTCTATAGGAAAAATTGCTTTTGAAATGTGCAGTCAGGGTTAGCAAAGTATCCATGCTTTGAGTGAACTACAAATCAGTGGTCAGTGAAACAATTTTACAATTCCTAAAACTCTCATCCTCAACTATAGAGTATTGCTAAAAGTTCATGGCAATAATACTACTCACCAGTCCTCTGATGCTGAAACCCCAAAGTGGGTCTTGGCCTCCGAGACGAGAACTCTCTATCTTGCCCGGTCCTGAGCGGTCTCTTGCTAATTATTATTGGCTTGTAATGCGCACAGGTCCACCTCAACTTGATCGCACCAGCGATACTTAGGTCGTCCAACCGGGCGTCAGCCCGATGGTCAGCCCACGTAAGCCTTCCTCAGTCCTCGTTTCTCACCCATTCCTCCTACATGACCAAGCCAACGGAGGCGTTGTGCTTTAATTTCTCCAAGTATCAGGCTCAGTCATAAGTTCTTGTAATTCGGCGTTCTTTCGGACTCGCCAGCTTCCATCCTCTCGTTTCGTAGGACCAAAGATCTTTCTAAGAATCATGGCAATCATGGCAGTAATAATAGTAAAATATTTGTCAATATTCTTTTTGATGCAGGATTTTTGTTGTTTTGTTTGGTAGTTCTAATAGAGGTTCTTTGTGTGCTACTTGGCTGGTCACCATCTCCTACTCTATCCACTGTAACTTGAGGATTCTTTTAAGTAATATTATTTATCTTAATATGATCTATATGAGGTTCCTCCTCCAAATTTGATTACTTTAGCACATAGCTTACACTTTTCACTGTTATTGTCAAGTAAATAGTTCCTAGTAATTGATTAACCTTTTAGTTTGGCATTTTTACGCAAACAAGATAATGAATGTAATGTTTCTAAATAGTTCATAAGCCATTCTTAAACATTTTTGTACTGCAAAATTAGTTACATATTAAAACGGGATATCCAAGGATTCTTATGCCAGAGGTATACACATCATATTGAGATACATTATTCCTATCAACCTTTCCATGTGGTTACTTGGGATGCCCCCCCTCTCGTCCTCCAGTCTGGCGACGTGGCCAGCCCATTTCCATTTAAGTTTCTGGGCCAGACTGAGTGCGTCTTTCTAATTTGAGAGTGGTTTAATTTTTATATATTTTTTTATTTTCACCGTACTCCGTTCCATCCCTCTTTGGCATGTAACTATTAATCTTTTCGCCTTTGTTGGAAACTTCCATGTTTGGCATGCATAGGTCAATGTAGGGAGTATACACATGTCCATCACTTTCTTTTTGAGCTGGATTGGTAGGTCGCTTTTCAGTGTTTCTTTTTGACTCCTATACTTATTCCAAGTATTTTTGATTCATCTTTCAATTTCCTTTTCATTACATTTTGGGTCGAAACTTATTTGTTTTCCTAAATATGAGTACTAGTTGATATACTCTATCTGTTTGTCACCTATTTTTATTGTTTTTTTTTTTGTAATCAATCCTTTGCACAAAAACCAGAAATAAAAGGCTTTATTTTTTATTTTATTTTTTATATATCACTAGGTCGGCAAACAAGCGTACGGCTCACCTGATGGTAAGAGATTACCGTAGCTTATAGACACCTACAATACCAAAAGCATCGAAAGCGCGTTGCCGACCCAATTCCCAATCCCCCCAAGGAGCCCTGGTCACCTTACTCACCAACAGGAACACAATACTGCTTGAAAGCAGTATTATTTAGCTGTGGTCTTCTGTAAGGTCGAAAGGTAGTAGACCCCAGTCGGGCTGCTCCATATTTTGAGCAGGAAATTCCTACTGTGCCCAACCTCAGTTAGTTAAGTTATTTATTATTTATTTATTCCTATCAACTACTCATAAAAATGATCCATGTTTTAAATTTACTTTAGATGAGAAAATTTAAATTACAAAAAACTATTTGAAGCTTGCAAGAGCATTTGGAGAGAGAGTCGTCATTACTGGTAACCCAAAAAACTGGTGATTATCGGTTTAACAAAAAGCGTTTTTTTTAGGTTTTTTATGAAACCGGTTCCCATCATTAGCTCACAAATAATCGATCGATCATATGTGAATCCTGTGCTAAGTATCCAGAAATGAGTATGTTTCTATAAACATTCATATGGTTTATACTGACATTTGTCATGTGCGGAGTTCCAACATTATTTTCTATATATTAAAGCATTATAATGTTATTGGTTGAGGTAGGACACAGCAAGAAATATATAGCTCCAAATTTAGAGCAGCCTGTCTGGTAAAGTACTTCAACCTTACAGAAGATCATACCTAGATAATACTACTCTCAAGTAGTGTTGTGTTCACGTGGTCTATAGGCTACAGTAACCACTTACCATCAGGCAGTGTGCTTGTTTGATGGCCTTGTTGTATAAAAAAAATGTGTACAATAAATTAAATATTTTTGTAAACATTTTTTTTTTGTTGGTTTTGTATGAGAGAAACAAAAAAATCTTCTTTTTGATTTATTTCTAAATTTACAAATATTATTTTAGGTCTTTGTGGGAGCGCTCTCTGCACAATATGAAGCTTTGTCAGTCGAAGCCTCAAAGCAAACAAGTTCTGAAGAGATAGTTTGTTGCATTGCTGACAAACTTAACTTGAACAATGGATCCGGGGGACCTTATGAATTGGCAGAGGTATGTGTATACTTCATTTTTGCAACATTTGTAAACCAATTCTTATGTAATGACACTTGGACACCACAATGTCAATTTAATAATATTCTGAACTACACATCTTGTACATTTCAAGTAAGAGATATATAAAAAAAAAAAAATTGATTATAATTTTCAGCAAAAGTATAATGTACTTAAAAAAAAAGTTGTTTAAATAACTTAAATTAAATATATAATACTTGAAATTCAAATCTTTATATTTATATACCTATTTTTCTCACAATATGATTAAGTTACCAGATATCCTATGTTGATTTTTATACTTATAAGTTTGTTTAGTATAATAGTTATTATTTTGGTTTCGGTCCAATGACTTAAATGATATGTTTCGCTAGTTGCCAATAAATACACTAATGAATAACATATAAATATAAATAAATAAATTCTTCACATTCAACGGCCCCCAGTAGGATTTTCTCCTGTGTCGGGGGTCCGGAAAGAAACAATACACAATATAATGAAGTATAACATATAATAAAAGCTTATGATATGCTTATTGAAGTTTATCTGTTAAATATTTATATTTGCAACCAAGTTAAAATGAAACATGTACTAAAGCAAGCATTACAGGAAATAGATCTTTTTAATTGCACAATAGAATAAGTGGGACATCCAGCAAATCCTTAAAAGATGTTATGCCTGCTTAAAATGGATTTTTCACCTCTGTTTATGTTACATTTTAAATATTTTTTACATGTTTTTGTTTGTTTTTTTATAAACAATATTATTCATGCAAGGCTGCTTCGATGCGACAAAGCCAGCCCTGCGGTCACCAACCCGCTTACCCGGCGTGGTGACTATGGGCAAATACAAATGAGTTGACGCCATTTCTGACGCGTTGTGGAGGCCTATGTCCACCTGTGGACTGTGGTAGGCTGAAGTGATGAAGGCTGTAGTGTAGTGCTCTTATGTGTTTAATTAATAGTGGAAGTTTACTGATTTCAATTTTTATAATTAGTCATAAATATAATATAATGATGTAATATACGATTATTTGTCTCCTAAATATAAATAAATAAAAAAATTGTGTTTGCTCGCAAACGAAAAAAAAAACCGACTTCAATTACATCGACGAGTAATACAACGTAGATCGACGAAAAAATAGTCAAGTAACTACGCGTTATCAAAGATTACTCAAAAAGTAGTTATCAGATCTCGATAAAATTTATATGTGACCACATGATAAACATCAGCTTTTGATTAAATTAAAAATTATCAAAATCGGTATACCCAGTAAAAAGTTATTGCGGATTTTCGAGAGTTTCCCTAGATTTCTCTGGGATCCTGTCATCAGATCCTAGTTTCCTTATCATAGTACCAAACTAGGGATACCCCCTTTCCAACAAAAAAAGAATTATCAAAATCGGTACATCCAGTAGAAAGTTATGCGGTATAATACAACGCAGATCGACGAAAAAAGCGTCAAGTAAAAACGCATTATTAGATATAACTCGAAAAGTTATTGTAAGATCTCAAATAAATTTAAATGGGACCAAATGGCACACACCACCTTTCGATTTAAAGAAAATTTGTCGAAATTGCTCCACCCAGTCAAAAGTTCTGAAGTAACATACATAAAAAAAATACAGTCGAAACCTCCTCCTTTTTTGGAAGTCGGTTAAAAAGGCGTTTTATCTCCTGCTGATGCCTGCCAGTAACTTACATGCAAGACAAACTTTATTGGTGGTTTAGTGAGATGTTTTGAAACCTTAAGGTTGCCTATGCAAAAATAATTTTTCAAAACTCTTCCATAGAACTCATAGATTTCGAGTATTCCAATTGACATTGTAATATACATAAACCATGTTTATATTTTAATTAAATGAAATAGATGTCATTGTATTTTAATATTTTATAATATAAATTTATTTACTTTGAATAGTGTGAATATTTAAATTTTTAGTTTAACTTCCTCAAACATATTGTTATATTAAAAGCAACTCTAGCAAGGCAACTGATTATTATTAAAACCAAAATGTTTAAACTTTGGTCCCTCTACAAACAAGTTGTTAGTGTGATGTCTTTAATCAAAATGTTCATTTAAACATTTTACTCGAAACAATAGTAATACAATCCCAACGTAAGACAAGATTAGTCACTGATGATAAATATCATCAATTAATTTTTTGCTCCGTTACTAGAAGCTACTTGTGCGAATTCCACACTATCTGAACTTCCTAACAGTTGCAAGAATTATTATATTTGCGTAGAATTATTGTTTGTCTTATTTTAGTTTTTTTTTTATATGTATATATGAACCTGTTTTTGCTATTTTCAAACTTCGCTTTTAGTAACTTCGGTTTTTGTAGATTTTTTCCTTTTTTTTAAGGAATTATTCAACAAAGTTTTATTAATGAGCAGTGTGCAGTGTAATTATAAAAATTAGTATTGCACAAGTTGGTCTATGTTTTAACTTATTTTATTGGTTTTCAAGCCAAGAATTGAATTTAACTTATTTTGGACAAAAATCTATTTATTTTAGTATAAAATAATGTAAAAACCTATATTAGTAAGGTTTTAATATTAAAAAGAGATCGTATTTTTATTTAAATATCTTTAAAAAGAAGTAACTTCACGTGTTAAATAGTTAAGTATAAGTTCTTTGAGAATTTTTTTAGGCTATAAAGTATCACTCTGACTCATAGAAGTGAAACAAACAATCTGATAAAGTTTTTTAATGTAAACGAAATCACCGCGAACGTCCTGTTATATAGAGTATACTCTATTTAACCATTCATGCGTATTTTATATGGAAAAAATCTACCACAGGTTGTGGGCGATATGGTCAGCGGAGAGTGTAAAGAGAGGCGACTCGGACCCAACGAGTCGCCCGTCGCAGTTATGATGCTGTGGCCCAACAACAACTCGGGACAATACTACAGGTATGTCGTATATATTTTTAATAAATCTGAAAACTTTAATGTGTCTTTTATAGGAACTGTTTGTATAAATTCTACTGGCCTGAAAATATTCCACGGTCCAAAACTAGAACATCTGCTGGCACATTGGCATTTATTTCCAGTCGTGCTTTGAAAACAAACATCGCCCCGCCGGCGACGACTGACATTACCTCACAAAGAACTGACTAATATTTTTTAATCGCAAATATGTCAAGAGAGAGATTATTCACGTTTGTTATAGTTCATTTATTTGGAATTTTTATTACGTGTTCGACGACTAGACTGCGAGACTCTGCTTTATCGATATCTTTTCTATACTTCCTTCCGAATAAAAATGTGACTGACTCATCGAACGTTAAAAACAAATAATTTTGTCGTTATCTATAATATATATAAACGCGAAAGGTCATTCATCACGAAATCTCCGAAACTATAACACCTACAAACTTGAAATTTGGCAAGTAGGCTCCTTATATGACGTAGACATCCGCTAAGAACGGATTTTACGAAACTCAACCCCTAAGGGGGTAAAATGGGGGTTGGAAGTTTGTATGAGAGTCCCATGTTTTTGACGTAAGAGACTTGAAATTTAAAATGTAAGCTCTATAAATAGATGGTGAAAATGTGTCCAAATAATGTATCTTTAGAAATCAACCCCTTTTTGGGTTAAAACGGGGGATAGTAGGTCGGCTCACTGATCACGAAATCTCCGAAACTATAACAGTTACAAACTTGAAATTTGGCAGAAAGGCTCCTTATAGGGCGTAGACATCCGCTAAGAACGAATTTTACAAAATTCGACCCTTAAGGGGGTAAAAAGGGGGTTGGAAGTTTGTATGAAAGTCCCATGTTTTTGAAGTAAGAGACTTGAAATTTAAAATGTATACCTTATAGATGATGAGAAGGTGTTCAAATAATGAATCTTTAGAAATCAACTCCCTTTTGGGGTTAAAACGGGGGATGGTAGGTTTACTCACTCATCACGAAATCTCCGAAACTATAACACCTACAAACTTGAAATTTGGCAGATAGGCTTCTTATAGGGCGTAGACATTCGCTAAGAACGGGTTTTACAAAACTCGACCCCTAAGGGGATAAAACGGGGGTTGGAAGTTTGTATGAAAGTCCTATGTTTTTGGAGGAAGAGACATGAAATTTAAAATGTATGGCTCTATAGATAGTGAGAGGGTGTTCAAATAATGTATCTTTAGAAATCAACTCCCTTTTGGGGTTAAAACGGGGGATGGTAGGTTCACTTACTCATCACGAAATCTCCGAAACTATAACAGCTACAAATTTGAAAATTGGCAAGTAGGTTCCTTATAGGGCATTTGCTAAGAACGAATTTTATGAAACTCGACCCCTAAGGTGATAAAACGGGGGTTGGAAGTTTGTATGAAAGTCCTATGTTTTGGAAGTAAAAGACTTGAAATTTAAAATGTATGCTCTATAGATGTTAAGAAGGTGTTCAAATAATGTATCTTTAGAAATCAACTCCCTTTTGGGGTTAAAATGGGGTATGGTAGGTTGACTCACTCATCACGAAATCTCTGAAACTATAACATCTACAAACTTGAAATTTTGCAGATAGGTTCCTTATAGGGCGTAAACATCCGCTGAGAACGGATTTTACGAAACTCGATCCATAAGGGGATAAAACGGGGGTTGGAAGTTTATATGAAAGTCATATGTTATTAAGGTAAGAGACTTGAAATTTAAAATGTATGCTCTATAGATGGCGAGGAAGTGTCCAAATAATACATCGTAATCTATATATATATATATATATAAGAGAAAGGTCACTGATTGACATCACGAGAACTCAAAAACCGCTGGATGGTCCATCCATCCAAGATGGACAAAGATGAAATTTGGCAGGGAGGTAGATTATAGTTAGTAGACGTCCGCTAAGAACGGATTTTGCGCTATTCCATCGCTAAGGGGGTTTAATTGGGGTTGATAGTTTGTATGAAACATATACAGTAGCAACAAGTTCGCCTGATAGGTTATTCATACTGCAGCCTGAAAATAAAACTAAAAATGTGGTGTATAGAGAGGTTTTATAAAAATAACTATTAAATTATACTAAATTGTGCCTTTGAAAAAGTTACTCAGAGTGATAAGCATTTCAAGTGACTGAAATAAAAAATAATTTGCGATAAGCATCTTAATAGTAATGCATATCTTCATAACCACGCGGACGTAGTCGCGGGCAACAGTTAGTGTATTATAAAACAAAGTTCCCAAAAGCGTATGTGACCGATTCCCTCAAAATCTACTTAACGGATTTTCATGCGGTTTCACAAATGGAGAGAGGGCTTCAAGAGGAAGGTTTACGGAACGGCTAAGCCGTTTTTGATGAGAGTTTCACTGGAAGTTTGCCGGGAAAACTTAGTGACAAACTGATTTCAACGCGGGCGAAGCCGCGGGCACAGCTAGTAATATTATATAAACGAACGTACAAACGTTCGGTATTTAATGAATTTATCATATCGCAAACGTTTTCCTCCGCGACTCAATTAGCAACAATGCACAGTGGCCGGTCCTCTGTGTAATTATCGAAGTACAGCGTTACACGTATAACCTTGCTAGCATATTTATTTACATTCAATATGTGAATGGTATCTTTTCTTATAATAGACTCGAACACGGTACGGACTTAGCTCTCCGAGTTGCATTGTTTTTGTATATTTGTAGCATTGGTTATATTATATCTTCTATATATTAATACGTGAAGCAAAAACTTTGTACCCTTTTAGAGGAGTATGAAATTTTGCACACTTATAGTTTATATAGAGGAGGAGTGCAGAATGCTAATATTTTTGGAACAAAGTTTCTTACGGCAAGCTTGACATTTGGCTTGGCGAGCGAAATGAATAAATGTGAAACTAAAACCGTAAGAAAAATATATAACGGAAGTGACGTAATATCAGTCACACATAATATGACGTATGTAGAACTAAAATATTACTAATAAACTTTTTTAAATTTATTTATGTAATTTTATACTGTCGGCAAAAATAAATAAAGCCATATGTTTTTTTTTTATTTCACTTAATAGTTTGAATTATTATTTTGTTTGATTTATTTTATTTTACGGTATTTGCTATTTTTTAAAATACTAAATTTCCTCAATATTTTTATGTACTTAATTAAAAACCAATCAACAAAATTAAAAAAATATCAAGTACTAGAAAATATATATGTATAAAACATTTTTTTTTCAAATTGTGTTGCTTCTATACTATCCGAAGGAACTTCGTTCCTACCTGGTGTTCCATGACACCACATAATTTTTTATTAAGTTATGCATAGAAATACATTAAATCAATAAAAAAAACATTACATCACAATACTAGGTATGTATTTGACACACACACGCATATTTATTTATTTATTTATTTAATTAGAACCACCAACAGAATTGCATGTTTAAAAAATTTACAATTAGATATATGCAAAGGTATTAAGTATATACATATAATTCCTCTTAAAGGTAGTTACAGCATGCGCTTTAGACAATTGAGACATCAGCATCAAAAGATTTTAAACATATAGGATTTAAATTTAAAAAAAATATAAACAAAATAAAGAACTAAATACATAACTATTACTATTATAAATTAAGATAAGTTAATATTAGTGCTACATAACTTTTGATTTGAGGAATCAAATGACTTTAATAGTTTCTTTTTAAATACAGCTAAGTTATCTGCAAAGATGTCTAATGACTTGTTTTTAACTGTAAATTCTCTGTAAAGCCTACTCAGTCTAGGGATGAGGGAATAATAACCGAGGTTTGTTCTCTGGGTTTTATAAGCAAATAGTGGAAGGGGATATCGTGGTATGCGAGAGGGAACGTTAATTGAAATTTTGCTTAGGAGTTCTGAATTATCCACAGTTCCATTCACTAGTTTGTGTAAGAATACCATATCAAGTAGCTTGCGCCGGTTAGAGAGTGAGTTTAACCGAAACTTATTTAGCCGTGAGTAGTAGGGCATTCTTTTGTCCTGTCCAATAGAATAAAATTGCGTAAACCGTCTCTGTATACTTTCCAATCTATCTTTATGGGTCTGAGTTAGGGTTCCAAATGAGCGTTCCATATTCTAGCTTACTCCTTACTAATGTAGTGAATAAAATTTTTTTGGTTTTCAGTTTTTTAAATTGTTTAGAATTTCTAAAAATAAACCCCAACATCTTGCGTGCCGACCTGCATATGTTATCAATATGTACATTATAACGTAACTTACCATCAATAGTGATACCTAAATCGCGAACATACTCCAATTTCTGTAATTGGTGCGTACCAATAAAATATTTTCCCTCAACAAAAAATCGTTTACGTGTGAAAGTAATATATGAACATTTGGAAGGGTTAAGCTCCATTCCATTTAACTTACACCATTCGAAAACTCTATTGATATCTTCTTGTAAAGACTTAACGTCATGCTTATTTGTAATTTCTTTAGCAAGCTTTAAATCGTCAGCATAAATTAAACATTTGGAATTCTTGATGCAATTAGTAATGTCGTTAATGAAAATATTAAATAGTAATGGTCCTAAAATTGATCCTTGAGGAACACCAGACACAGCGAGATAAAATAGAGAATTGTGACCTTTGATAACTACGTATGAGCGTCTGTTGGCTAAATATGAAGAAATCCAAGACAAAAGAGGCCCTCCTATGCCAAAAGTTGAGAGTTTTGCCACCAGCAGTTTGTGGTTTACCCTGTCAAATGCTTTTGAGAAATCTGTGTAAACTGCATCGACTTGTCTACACGCATCTATAGATGTTGTAACGAAGTTCATGAAATTAGCTAGATTTGTTATGGTAGATCTACAGTCAATAAATCCGTGTTGAGATTCTGAGAGAGCATGGTGAACGTGGCGTGACAAGATTGGATGTAGCAAAGATTCGAAGACTTTCGATAGTGTCGAGAGTATTGATATAGGCCTGTAGTTGGTTATAGATTCACGATCGCCATTCTTATAAACAGGGACTATTCTTGCTAACTTCCATATCTCAGGATAAACACCTGTGCATAAAGATTTGTTATATATTAAGTGAAGTGGTAATGATAATGGAACAGCGCATTCCTTAATGAATAAAGGAGGCAAATTGTCCGGACCTGATCCTTTTCTTACATCAAGTCCTTTCAGCTTTCTGATTATATCATCAATGGTAATTTTAATATTGCAAATGCTACCTGAAATAACATTCAAGACATGTGAGTAATTTTGTGAATATTCACTCGAGTCATAGACTGATGCGAAGAAATCCGCAAAGAGATTGCACAAGCTAGAGCCATCAGTGGCAATTTTATCACCAAGCTTCATCTTTGCGGGATATGTATTTGTTGACTGCTTCATATTTTTTAGATGAGTCCAGAAACTTTTAGGATTTTTCGTCAAATTATCTTCAATTGATGCAATATATCTATCATAACATTCCTTCATTAACTTGTTACTGTCGTTTCTTAGGGATTCAAAATGAATTTTATCAAGTTTGTTTTTGAATATTTTAAATTTTAACCTGTATTTATTTTTTTGTTTCAACATGGAAATTAGTTTATAGTTATACCATATAGGGAATTTACTGTTTTTACGTTTAGTCTTAGGAACATGTTTTTCAATGATTTCCCTTACTTTATTATAAAATATTGTGAGCATAGAATTGACATTAAAACAATTTGAAAATAAATTAAGCCAAGGTGTATTATTTAAATCATTGATAATATTACCATAGTTTGCCTTATAGAAGTTTAATCTTTCAGTAGTCTTTTCATCTATATTAGCTAAGTCGCTTTGTTCAAGACTAACTAATAAGGGTGGATGGTGATTGTCAACTATGCTGATAGGGTTTGGGTATTTGATGACATTGACATGCGTATTACAAGTCAGGACTAAATCAAGTAATCTTTCATTTGAATTGAAAATGTTATTAAATTGTTTCAAATTATTTTCTTCAATAAAATCAATAAGAGAATTACCAAGACAATTACCATATTCTGGGTACATATAATTTACTTCTGGTGATACAGACCATGATATACTACTTAAATTAAGATCACCTATAATGAGTACATGTTCATTTGCGTTAATTATTCTAGAGGTGTTAATTAAAAATGTATTCAGTGCTTCACTTTTGACTGGTGGTGGTATATATATACTCTTTTGTTTATTATTACATAAGTTTAGTATTTACTTACAGTACAACATGTACACATGTGCAACAGAACCTTAATAATGTTCAAATCAAATGATCAAACTTATAATTTAAATTAATTATGGTCAAATTTCGACCACTGGGCGACCACTAGCGTATCATTGTTTATTCGCAAATGAGTCTTTTTATTAAGATGACAATTTTACAAAGAATATTTATTTTATTTAAAACGTAGCCTTATTAAGCTCATTACAGGTGTTTACCGACCCCTCACTGTAAATATAGTTAAGACTTATGCAAAGCCTTCTTTATTGTACAGAAGTTTATTTGCTTAAAAACATTTAATATCCTCCCGGCGATTGCTCGGGAAGCGCTTTTCCCGCTCGTAACACATTTCTAATACTTATATTGTACAGCACACCCACTTACGTCCGCATGCGACCCACGTTGTTTTTCTTAAGCGATAATTTAAAATCTGTAAATTTGTTTAAAAAAAAAAAACATGTTAGAACTATCAACATTGCACCTAAATCTTTTACTTTGTGATTATATTTCTTAGGTAAAAAAAAAATTGCTTCCGTGTTTCGTATCAGTTCTTTCTATATTTATAAAAAAAAAATTGGCCAACTTTTTTAATATAATAATATTTGTAGCATAAATAATAAAACATAGAGTAAATTGTGGGAGGACAGAGCAGGAAATTTTCTGCTCATAATCTTAAGCTGCCCGACTGGGGTAGTATCTCGACCTTATATTATAATATACAGCAAAATAAGACTGCTTTCAAGCAGTATCGTGTTCGTTCGTTCGTGTGGTTAGAAGATGAGCTCCTGGCGGGAGATTGGGGCTAGGGTCGGCAACGCGTTTACGATGTTTCTGACGTTGCGGGAGTATATGCTACGATAATTGTTTACCATCAGGGGATCCATACGTTTGATTGCGAGCCAGTGCTGTGACCTCTGCGCCAAAGCATTATGAATCAATATTTTACATATTTATAGATATCAGTATCGAAATATTATTTATAAGTATCTAAAAGTTATAAGACACACACTTGGTCGTAAAAACGTACAGTATCTTAACAATAACTCAAAAGTATTTTTTGTATTTACAAAAATTGCTCTTATTTAGTTATCTATACAAATAAATAAAATTTGAGTGTCTGTTTGTAATATTAAAATAACCACCTAATTTTTATACATATATACACGGTACATATACCAAAATATATATTTTTTTACAATTTTTGTTGTCTGTCTGTTTGTTCCGGCTAATCTCTGAAACGGCTGGACCGATTTTGATGAGACTGTCACTGGCAGACAACTGATGTAATAAGGAGTAACTTAGGCTACTTTTATTTTATAAATTTAATTATTTTATAACTCTGCGAACTGAACAAATAACCTTTTTGTTAAATCCACGCGGACGAAGTTGCGTGCACAGCTAGTGTACTTCATATACTTAGCGATGTGGATAACATTGTAATTTGTTTACGAATGCGTGTGTCGTGTCGACGAGTCTTAATATTTACTGGTTCATTAAATTATCCTGTCACTGGACAACTATTTGTAGACTACAATGGTCTTTGTAATTATTTTCCAGTGATTCATGTATAATTATTAGTTTCTGTTCGATTTGTTGTAATTTTACTCGTCGTATCCTTGATATTCATTTTAATATATGTGTTCGCATGTTGGGAATTGTTCTTATTTAAAAATGTCAGCTATTAAAAACCACAGTTTATGTTAAGTAGTGTATTTGAAATTACATGATTTAATAAAGGGCCGTATTACGACAGTGGTTGGGGATATTGATGGTGCGTGTGCGTCACTCTTCCTGCCGCCGCCGCGTGATAACAACCATCCTGCCAAACAAATTTAAACTGAAAATTTTTACTACTCGCAGTAAATATGAACTCTGTTCCTAAGTACTGACTGGTACAAATATAAAATGTTCGAAATGTAAAATCTTTTGTAAATATCGTTTGTACTACATGTGTAATAAGTATACTTGTGCTAATGTTGTTTTGTGTCCGACAGGTTCTACCTTCGGGAGAAGATTCCCGACGAGCCATGGATGGAAAACTTCTCCGTGGATCCGCAGCTCATAAAGGACTACTTCCAGAGGTTTCTGTACCAACCTAAGGATAGAGAATACCCGGACTTGTGCCAATTGCCCGAACTGAACGAACAGACGCTACTGGACAACCTGAGAGCCCGATTCGCCGCCGGGTATATCTACACATATGTCGGATCCATCTTAATAGCCCTCAATCCCTTCAAGTTCTATCCGATATATAACCCGAAGTATGTAAAGTTGTATCAAAACAAGCGGATAGGGTCGAGCCTCCCGCCTCACATATTCGCAGTAGCCGACGCGGCATACCACTGTATGCTACGAGAACGAACGAATCAATGTATAGTGATAAGTGGTGAAAGTGGTTCAGGGAAAACAGAGAGTACAAATTTTCTTCTCCATCATCTCACTGCGCTAAGTCAGAAAGGATCTCATGGAAGTGGCGTGGAGCAGACTATATTAAGCGCCGGTCCAGTGCTAGAGGCTTTCGGTAACGCGAAAACAGCTCACAACAATAACTCCAGTCGTTTTGGGAAATTTATTCAAGTTAATTACAAGGAAAATGGCATGGTTCATGGTGCTGTTGTGCAGAAGTATCTTTTGGAAAAGTCTAGAATATGTAGTCAAGGTCGAAACGAAAGGAACTATCATGTGTTTTACTATCTTTTGGCGGGTGCTTCTGAGCAAGAAAAGGAACAGTTGCACCTGCTCAGTGTGGACAAATATAATTACTTGTCGAAGACTGGTTGTAGTGTAGTGCCCGGCGTTGACGAACAGTATGAGTTCTCGAGACTCAAACAATCTATGGACATGGTTGGGTTTACCTTGGACAAGCAGCGACGGTTGTTTGCCGTTCTCTCGGCTGTACTCCTCCTGGGTAAGTTCTCAGCATATATGTCATAATTGAACAAATATTTGTGTACTGCACAACATAAACTTTTATAGTTTTCTTGAAGATATCTTTATTTAAATTATCAAATCAATAAAATAATAATATCATGAAAAGTATGATAAATACTTATGAAAGTTTTCAATATGCTAATCCAAGTAATCAAGTATTATGATAAGATATAATTTTTTATTTATCAGAAAGTTAACTGACCTTTATTTGCAGTTTATAATATTAGGTATTAATGAATACTATCATATTTAATAATTTAGCATAACTTGCCTAGGTTACTCTAGTACATCTCATATAAGTTAGTACTTTATATTTAATATTTATAAATAATTTTCATGTAGGTATGTAAAATTTTCCTTATTGACAATATTGACTACAAGTTGTTCTCATTATCTCTTATGAAAATGAAATAAAATAAAATAAAATAAATCCTCAAAACTACAAAATAATAACATATTGTCACTATTGTCTTAAAGATCTCTCAGTACTTAAAATTGAAAATATAAGATTGAATCCTAAATATTAAAAAAATGTTACATTTTTACAACACCTAAATAACAGTTGTACAATTAAATTATATTTTTCTCATAAAAGTGCTGAGTCTAAATTATATTTAAACTAATCAATTTTCTGATGCTAGTCGCAGATGCTGAAATAATCAAATATTGATAATTTTAGTGATGTGTTTCAGTGATAAGCCAGCCGGTCCAATGATTATGGCTTTATTTTTTAATTTTTGAAACAAGATTTTAATCTTGTAATATTTCAAGGTTCTAAGTTAACCTTGATTAGTAATTCTTGCAGTCTTAAATTAAATTTTAGTTAAAATGAATACTTAACGTGAATTTAAATTGAGAACATAAAAATAAAATAAATAATAAACAATATGACGTATTCTTTACACAAATTATAGAAAGTCGGGCTTAAATTTTATATTTTTGTTTTTAGTATATTTTCTTTTTACTTACTACCACAAAATAAAGATTTGTATTCTTGAATTGTATATTAAACTGCAAGATAGGTCTTACAATATTTTTTACTCGTCGTTACATTTCTTTACTTGCCTAGGAGTAGATTATGTACATATTTTAAGTAATCACAGTAAAATCGAATATATATTTATTAATTAATTTAGTCGTCTTAGGAGATTGTAGGAAGCAAATTAGATTTTGCTTTATCCAGCAGTGAAACTTTTGTGACAGATTTTAACAGTACCAGTATTAAAGAGCAAATACAGAACAGTATAATAATTTTCAATTTCCATTACAATATCTTCCTAAATTGTTTATGGTCTTTGACAGGCAACGTCGAATTCCAACCGCAAAGAAAGTCATACCATCACGACGAGGCAGTAGGTGTGCGGAATCCAGAAGTCGTATCTCTCATATCATCACTGCTGCGAGTTAAACAAGAGACATTGCTTGCAGCGCTAACGTCTAAAAGAGCTAGAGCTTCCGGGGAAACACTTGTTATTAATTATAGGTATGTGTGAAAAATCATTTATTAGCTGTAACAAATTATTTAGATTTTGGGTATCTTAAAGTAATTGATAGAAATGTAGGCCGATGAGTGCATACATTCGACTGATAACATCATCAACTTGATGAAAGTAGTCCGTTTACCGAGAGTCTTTAAGCCCAGATTATCCAGCAGCGGAACCTTGTGAAGACAGTTGTAGGAGGCCTTCGCAAAATGTTACATCGATGAGAGTATTAGAATAAAATAAAAGAAATTTATTATGCTCAAAATCTAAATTAACGTTATATATTTTAGTGATAGTATTATGTGTGAATATTATAAGAAAATATTTTTTTATTAACTTTTAATCTGTTTTAAAATGGGACCATCCTCGATTTTATAATAATATTGACCACATTCACACCAGGCTTACAATTCAATCTCTAAGATGTGACGTATTTTACATACATATTTAAATTAATCTAATAAATTAATAATAAATATAATCCAATGATACCTACGATGTTGATAAATGGTGATACAGCCTGAAGTGCATGCATGCTTGGATCATGCATTAGAAGATGCCTTTTCACTCTTTTTTGTCTCGTTTACAATATCATGTTAATGCTATAACTGTTAGAAACGCTCAGTTATTAATGTATTTGCTACAATGATTATTATTATTGTTTAAAAATGTTTAACATCCTAGGTTGCCAGAAGCAATTGCCACAAGAGATGCGATGGCGAAATGTCTGTACGGTGCTCTGTTTGACTGGATAGTGATGCAGGTCAATCACGCGTTGCTCTCTAAAAAAGATACACTCAGGGAACACCAAGGACATAGTATAGGTAAATTTTTGCATATTTTTTTATACGATTAGGTCGACAAACACTACGCGTACAGCCCACCTACATACTATCGTACGCGGTGACCGTAGCTTATAGGAACCAGAAACATCGCAAGCGCGTTGCCTACGCTATGCCTGACCCTCACCTGGAGCTCTTTCCACCTTACTCACCACAGGAACACAACACTACTTTAGAACAGTATTAATTAGCCGTGATCTTCTGTACGATTGAGGTATTTCCCCAGACCGGCTGATTGAAGTTAGTAAATCTTATAAAATAAAGAGAGTAGTAGTGTAATAAAAATATCAAAAAGTGGTTGTGGTTTTGCGTAAAATTGAGACTGGATGAATTCATTTGGTTATTTTTGTAAATGACTGAAACAGTGAATTTATATGAATTAAAAAACTAGGAAGGTTATAAAATTATAAGAAAACTTTATAACAACATCTGTGGTATCAGCTGATTAATATTACACCCGAATAAGCAGTAACGTAACCTCTCCAGGCGTCCTCGACATATTCGGCTTCGAGGACTTCGGTCCGAGCAACAGCTTCGAGCAGCTGTGCATCAACTACGCGAACGAGCACCTGCAGTACTACTTCAACCAGCACGTGTTCAAGTACGAGCAGGAGGAGTACCGGCGCGAGGGCATCCGCTGGACCGACATCGGCTTCTCCGACAACACGGGCTGCCTGCAGCTCATCGAGGGCAAGCCCGGCGGCCTGCTGTGTCTGCTGGACGACCAGTGCAAGTGAGGCTTGTCCGACTCTTAACTATGAGTATTGCTACTGTAGTGTTCATTTTAATTAAAGCTGGGAGGAGCTCGCATTAAATAGATAATTTTGGCGATCTACTATCATATCTAAGATTTTTATTTTTGTGTTACCCACATTAGGAATTCTAAACATTTTTGAATATCATATCAAAAATTGACCGCTCCAGCGGGGTTCCGAAAATTAAAAATTATCATATCGAAAATTTCGCTCGAGCGGGTGCATCGTTCCATAGCTTAATTGGCTAGAGCGCCGACACGGCAAGTCGGAGACGCGGGTTCGAACCCCGCTGGAGCGGTCAATTTTTGATATGATATTCAAAAATGATCTACTATCAATTATAAAATTAAATCATTTGAAGAAAATCGACTTCTAGCGCTTGATTCAAAACGCCATGTTAATAAACAGAGACCTAAACCCTCCTATACTTACACATACAACTTTGCGGGTCAGCTTTACTGCCGCAGTTGCTCTAGGACATTTAAAACTAAATGTAGATTAGCGAGCCATATTAGGGCCCATCAGAGAAATTAGTCATGACTCCCTGGGTCGCCGTCATCGAAATCGATGAGGAGGACTACTATATTTTAATACACTTCCTGTGGTGGGTATCACATGGTAAGCAGTAGTAGTTTATGTTGACTTTCAGAGTGACCCCAGGTTGGGAGAACCCACATTACCTCTTAAGTTAGACTAAACATAAGTTGTTTGGTCAAGGATTGTATGTGTTGACTTGACTACCAAGTTTTATAACATCATGATAAAATTGTAATTTACTATTACAGTTTCCCATGGGCGACGAATGAAACTCTCCTGCAGAAATTTAATTCCGTGCACGAAGATAATCCCTTCTATGAAAAACCGCAACGACGGGAACCGGCGTTCGTAGTGCGACACTATGCCGGAAGGGTTAAATATCAGGTAAGCTTCGTTGCAACACTATATACGATAAAGTTAACTAACATCGTATTATTATATGGAAGATTCATACATTTTATTTGTTTAGCAAAAAGTTTAATCGTCTGATTTTTTAAATTTTAAGGTGACAGCAATGCGTGAGAAGAATTTAGATCTAATGCGACAAGACATCGTAAGCGTGTTAAAGAATTCTTCCTTGGCATTCGTACGAGAGTTAGTAGGTGTCGATCCAGTCGCAGTGTTCCGATGGGCCATTGTGCGAGCTTTTTTCAGGTGAGCTTGCTTTTTTTACTTTTAGAAATGACAGAAAAGTGGCAGCTTCTAATTAAAAAAATTCCACAGGGGATATTTTGCCTTCTTAGAAGCTGGCAGGAGACATCGGGTAAATAGAGTCGAGGGAGCGTCAAGGGTACAAAGAGCGTCTATACATGCGCCGAATGACAGTATTATCAGGTGAGCTGCGGTACACCGTTAAATTAAATCGATCTTTTCTTATCGAAATTGCATCAACCCTAAAATAAAGATATGCTTCTGTCTCCAGTTAACCGAATCGTTTTGAAGTGCAAAATTATATTATATTAACATGTAAGAGGCATGATAACGATCTATATAAAATTTGCCAAATGTTTGATAAATATACTTTGAATTTCGTATTACTATGTTACCTATAAGCTTTGCTAATACCGTAATGTGACGTAATGATATGTCTTGTTGCTCAGCCAACTGGTGACAGTATCGTCAATCAATCTCGCAATCAACCGCATTGCGTAAGTCACCGTTTATGGCATGCTTTCAGTTCTATGTGCACTTTACGCATGGATATTGATGTTTTTTATTTTTATCATATTTTTCTCGACCTTTTTTCTCCTCAATATAACATCATCTAGGCTGTGTTTAGTCGTGTCAGTCCCGTAGTATCGCATCGCAGTACACGTAAGTGGACGGACCGTTCGATGGCGAGCCTCCGCCCGGCCCGCTAAGCGCAGCCTAGCTCGGTACTAACGGGCGCCGCGCAGCCGGGCTCGCGCCCGCGAGGCGCCGCGCGGCAAACCTTACAGGCTGGCGGAGACGCGCGCGCGCCGCCTCGAGCGCGACGAGCGCTTCGACGACGCGGACGTGCTGCAGCGCGCCAGCCTCATCGTCATGTACGTGCGCACGCTGCCGCCTGCCGCTTGCCGCTTGCCGCGCTCGCTCGCTCTCGCTCTCGCTGCCTCTCGCTGTCTCTCGCTGTCTCGCTCTCTCGCGCTCTCGCCATCTCGCCTTCATCAAACAATCTCGAACGAGCGCTATCGAATCGAACGTTTGTGATGTACTTTTCGTTCGATTCGTTAGCGTCTGCGCATGATTCGTATCCTATTCGAAGATATCGGGAAGCTCACTTTATTAGCTATAAGTGAAGAACGAGGGATTGTTTTTTTTTTCTTTTACGTATTAGTTTAATGATTTTGTTTGATGAATATAACAATACGGTCCGATCGACCGACTGCGGTGGAGGTGTTTTTGTTTATAATTTTCCGCGCACTTTTAATAAAGGTTATAGATAAAGGATAATAGTTGTAAATAAAGGTTTTACAGGGAATCTGTTGTGTCACTCGGTATAATTTCTTTTATTTATAATGTGTACATAGTTTAAAATATTGTATTTTTTTTTAATATTTTATATTAATAAGCTTTTATAATTTATAAATATTGGGGATCAGCCGCATGTACGTTTTAACTTAACTCCGGTGGCGGGGTCGACACGCCGACGCCGCCACCTCGCTCAAGCGGCCGTCTCACGCAGGAAGAACAAGTCGTTCAGGCCCCGCGAGCGCGCCAAGAAGGGCCTCAAGAACCTGCAGAGCGTGAAGACGCTGGCGGGCCGCACGGCGCCGGCCGGCAAGCGCAAGCAGCCGCTCACCGTGGCCGCGCAGTTCCAGCACTCGCTCGCCGCGCTCATGGAGACGCTCAACCAGGCCAACCCGTTCTTTATTAGGTAGCTGCTAGCGCTCTACTTGCCTCTAACGTCCCTCAGAATTTTGCCAAACCACCTTTTATTAAAGATACGTTAGAACGTAAGAACTCAATTCCTAACGATAATCTTGATTAATAGATCTAATATATAAAATTCTTGTGTCACAGTTTTCGTTGCCATACTCCTCCGAAACGGCTTGACCGATTTTGATGAAATTTTTTGCGCTTATCCGATATTAATGAGAATCGGCCAACATCTATTTATCATCCCCCTAAATGTGAGGGGTAGTCCACCCCTAAATTTTATTTTTTATTTTTTAGACTAAATTTTTAATTTCTATTCTTTTATGATACAACATTAAAAAATACATACAACCCTAAATTTTCAACCCTCTACCATCAACCCCTATTTTTAATATCGTTTAGCGGCAAGACAACGATTGCCGGGTCAGCTAGTATATCTATAAGAGTTTCACAAGTTTACTCATTATAATTTCTTTCACTGCCAAGTATGGCCACATCTTGTCTCCTCACTTTACTAAACAATTTCAACACTATCCATTCCATGTAGATAAAATTATGAAATGTCAAATTGCGTAATACCTTCGTAAATACGTTATCCTTGAAAACTAATGCCTATTTCTTATTCTCAGGTGTATAAAATCGAACAGTGATAAAGTGCCAAATGTGTTCGACGAGGAGACAGTACAACGACAACTGCGATACACGGGCATGTTAGAGACGGTCCGCATCAGACAGGCGGGGTACAACGTGCGCCTCACGTACGAAGAGTTTATACAGTTGTACAGAATACTCTTACCGAAAGGATTGCTAAGCTCGCAGACGGACGTACGACACTTCCTCGCTACGTTAAACTTAGACAGGGATAACTACCAGTTAGGTGAGCCGATTTTTTCAAACACTACTGCAAGTTTGTTTTTTTTTATCTTACGAAACAAATTATCTCAATTTTAATTTTGTTAATTGTTTACAGGCGCAACAAAGATCTTTATGCGGGAAAGTGAACAGACAAAGTTAGAATATAGGCTACATCAACAAATCATGGCGTCCATCATCACCATCCAGCGCTGGTTCCGCGCCGTACTAGAGCGACGGCGTTTTCTGGCGCTACGACGCGCTTCTCTCGTGATACAGGGATACTGCAGGTAGTATATTTAATTTCACCGTAAGATGAGGAATGTCATTGATCCAGAGTGTCATCATCATTTGAAGGTTGAGGTCTTTTGACTTTCGAGTCGAGGACCTTTAAGAATTTTGACCATATCTATCATCATCATGTCAGCCTATCACAGTCCACTGCTGGACATAAGCCTCCACAAGTTCACGCCAAAAATGGTGCAAACTCGTGTGTGTTACCCATAGTCACCACGCTGGGCAGGCGGGTTGGTGGCTGGCTTTGTCGCACCGAAGACGCTGCTGCTCGTCTACGGCCTGTGTAGTTCAAAGCCAGCAGTTGGATGGTTATCCCGCCATCGGTCGGCTTTTTAATTTCCAAGGTGGTAGTGGAATTGTGTTATCACTTAGTCGCCTCTTACGATACCCACGGGAAGAGAGGGGGTGGCTATATTCTCCCTTGCCGTAACCACACACCAAAGACCATATTATCTATAAATAAATATAAATTTATTGAAATGAAACGTCATGCGTAGACAGTTTGAGATCCGAAATAATATATATAGGCTAACTTTAGTTATTCTCGTTCCGCGAGTTGTATCTAGTAAATTATTTTATTTATTTAGACTCTATTAGTAATTTTCTGTCTGTTTTACAATAAAAAAAGAAACAACAAAAGGCAGACTTAATGCCTAGTGGCATTCTCTGTCAGTCATCAGTAGGCGAAACAGAAACAAATAAGTTGCACGCTAATAATCTCCACTCTTAATTGAGCTCCAATCATTCTTCTACATAGAGAAAAATATCTATGCCCAGAAATGGGATGTTACAGACTGAATCGTAATCACACTCAGAGAAACATCCATACCAAATACTTTCTAAAGGCGGATTTATATTTGACTGACGTGTCGTGTCGTGTCGCATCAGAACATAATCGGTATCATACATTTTATATGACAACGTTTACATTTATGTGTTGTGTCATATCACGTCACCAGCAGGCCTAGCATGCACGCCACGACAAAATTTTGTCGACCCCTTTTCTCGTATTATCTCTCTATGTCTACAGTAGCTAACATGCGTGCACGCGATACTCTTCTCGTTACGTCAAGAAGAGATAATCATTAAATTTTAGTGATCTGTGATATTTATCTCTACGGAAGCTAACATGACATCGTAATTTTGTCGAATTTTGTCGTTTTAGGAAGAGAAACTTCTCGTCTTCAATATTATCGACGAGAAAGACGATAAATAAAAAATAAATAAAACCGGGTGCCTATTTTTTGTATACCATGGCGTTTCCCTATTATAATTATATAATTTCGGTATACGAAGAGCGGGAAATGCGAAAAGTCGAGTGAAGTGTGCCATATAATGACACAAAAAACGTATTTGCGCCCTGTTGCTTCTTATTCTAAATAATAATAATAATAATAATACTTTATTTTAGACCAAAATATAAGTCCATATTGGGTTAGTACAACAAGACAAGACAACATTCAGAATAAAAAACAAAACAAAATTATATTAAAAAAATCAATAACTAAAAATAAAATTAAATAGAATAAAAGTAAAATCAATAATCAAAAAAAAAATTCAAAAATTCAAAAAATTTTAAAAATTAAAAAAAAAAAAAAAAACAAACAAACAATGCGTGATAGAATTACAATTATCTAATGTGCGACAAGATATAAAGCACAACACGAGCATATTGTTTTACATATATAATTAAATTCATTTACTTACGCCGTTTTATTTTCCATATTAGAGTTTTTTAAATTAGATATACACTTTTTATCTTAGCCAAAAGGCCGAGAACATTTTTAAATAAAACATGTGTCACTCGTTTGAAATTGGTCAATAACCTTGTAAATTCAACTTTACGACATAAGAAATAAGAATGATATTCAGTTGTGATTATGGTTGATAATGTTTCTCTACTCGACAAGGCGAAGTCTTCGGAAGAGAATTTTGTCTCTCGTAGTGCGCATGTTAGGGTAATCGAGAAAATACTCGATGTAGACATTATTTTTCTCTCTCGTCAAGAGATATCTCGTTGTATGCATGCTAGGCCGGCAGATTCAAGAATACGGACAATACAGAAAATATCGTTCTGGTGCGTTAGAACACGACATAATAATGTAAACACTAGCCATCACGGCATGACACGACACGGCACCACAGTCAAATATAAATCCACCTCAAGAATAATTTATTTATTTATTTTCTTACATTTAATATTACAGACATAACCCAATTCATTAGACATAGTAAAAGAGACAAAGAGAAAAAGGAGACAAAAAGTTAAACTATGATATAAAAAAAATAATTAGCTGACATAAACAATAATACTGCAAACAAAAACAATGCCACATTACTAAATATAAAAACATTAAATTAATTTCTCATAACATGTTATAGACAAAGTAACTTTTTGCGGATTCACTCCACGAACAAGAAAAAAGGTCTATAATAATGCTATATGCATCTTCGGTGGCAGGCAGTGGCTGGTGGCGCGGCAGGAGGCGGCGCTGCGCGTGCAGGCGTGGTTCCGCGGGCGGCGCGTGCGGCGCTGGTTCGTGCGCCTGCGCGGAGCCGTCGTGCTGTTCCAGGCGGCGGCGCGCGGCGCGCTGCTGCGGCGCGCGCTGCCGGCGCTGCGCGGCCGCTCGCCGCGCCGCCCCGCGCCCGCGCTCCAGGTGACGCCGCGCCGCCGCGCACCAGGGCCGGGCTTAGGGAGGAACATGTGGGGCTCCACCAGAGCTTGCACTTTGTGAAAAGAAATCTTTCAAATTCTGGCGCGCCAGACATTCAGCCACTTTACCTTTGAGATTTTTTTTTTAACTTTAGCTATAGTACTTTGTACAAACGTCATTCGATCTTAAATACAAAAAAAAAAAAAATCGATTCATTTATTAAAAGATCGCGTAAAAAAAAAATCTTTTTATTTGGAAAATAATTTGGGTGGGCATCCACACCTCTAAATCTGGCCCCGTGCGTACGTTTTCATCGTCCCTAATAAAATAATTTTTGACCTAGATTCTATGTGGACTAACTTCACATTCAGTAACCCACTAATTCATTATAAGCGGTCGAACGTGTTATGAGACACATCCGTGCATAATATCAGTGTTTCGTATTTTGGTCGACAGCATGAGAACAAAGCGGCGATCGTTCCTGACTCCGATGAGGTTATCAGGAGTAAACAGCACAGTATCGAGCAACTGAAGAACATTATCGATATACAACTGTGAGTTTTCATTGTGATGTGTTTATCGAACGTGATCATGATCGTATTTATGAATGATTCCTAATGATGTTTCAGAAACATGCTTATACAAGAAGAGGCTGAGAAGACGAGACAGCTTCGAGCGACTCAATCACTGCCATTAGGGAGGTACGTAAAATAAGAAAATAATATCTATATAATGGATATTATTATTATTATTTTTAAATAATAAGTAGGTACAATATATTATGATAAAAGTATTATGTTTTTGTACAGCTTAGAGAAAAAACGAGATATCTTATTAGAGAGCTCCAGTGCCCAAACATACAATAAAAGGAGAATTTCTAAAACTCAAAATATAACAGAACTGCCACTTAAACACTCAAATCCAAGGTATGTAGCATTTGTAACATTTCAATTTCAAATATTTTACTTATAAATAATATAATTTTTTATGATAAATGATTAATAATGTACTCTGTCGATTTTTTTTAATGGAAGATATGTTTGTGCTTATTATGTTTTTTTTTTTCCTTATTTCACATAAAATATTTTCAAAAGCATAGGATATGTCTTGTGTGTAAATTTAGGAATAAGAAACCTATTACGATAATTTTTATCATTTTACAGCTTGGTTAGTCAAGAGACTAACGAATCATCACCAGACGACAGCTGGAATGTAAACTCCAGCAAGTATCCTCAAGGCATAGTCGCGTGGCCGAACAAAATTACTGCAGAAGACCTGGCTAATGAATTACTATGGCTCAGGATAGACCAAAACTATCTCATGGCTGAAAAGAACAAGGTATATTAAAATTTTTGAATTATATATAGTTGGTCGAAATTTATCAGTCACAAAAATATTTTTTACAAATCTGAATACAGAAAATCCACATTCACCATGCTCATCCATTTTAGGCGTGAAAGTATCAGACAGATGTATATGTTTTTCTTAATTCAATTTTGAATTAATAATTACGGATGGAACAATAACTTATACTGTAGTAATAAACATTAAAAATAATATTGTAGATTCGCGAACGCGAGTTAGCGGAGTCGATCGCCAGCAGTAGTGAGGAGTACCTGCGGCAGGTGGGCGACTGGAGCCCGGCCGAGAGCTCCGACACCACGAAGAGTGGCTCCAGGTGTGTTCTTAGATATTTTGTTTACAAGCGCTCCTTAATGGCTAAAGACCATTATCCCGCAACTGGAACTCTGCACGTAAACGTGTTAACCTATCAGCTTGAGACAGTCCAGGTCTGCAAATGTTGAAAGCTGATGAAGGAAAGGCTAAGTAATAAATGGATGTTTTATAAATAACCTTTCAAAAGATCATACGTCTAGTCAAAAAAAAGAAAGAAAAAGAAAATGAATTGTCATAAAGAAATGTTGTCACAATAAAAACTACAATGGCTGTGGCTTACAGTCCAGTCCATGTATCCATTCCTCATTTTCATAAAAGAATAACAAAATCATATGCGAATATTGCTTGCCCACAAGCATAGATAAATACATAATATGTATGTATATTACAATTTTAACACTCTGTGTTACAGACGGACGTCCCCGCAAGTGTACCAGCGTAGCCTCTCCAGTACCACGCTGGAGCCCCCTGCGCGTGCGCTGCATTCCTTGCCGCCAGTGCGTCGCGACCCGCGCGACGCGAGAGACGTCAGAGACCCTCGCGACCGCGACTTACGTGATTGCGCCCCCGCACGTGTAGACACTGACGCTGATACCGGTAACTCATCATGACTACTGATTTTTTTCTTTATTTATAAATGAGGCTTCTTAGGTCTCTTTAACGACTATGTCGGCCCCATGTCTTGCATCACAAAATCACTCAGGCCTTAATCTAATTAATTTTGGAAATATACAATACGTCTCAATGGTCTGTGCGTCGTGCACGTGTATTGTGCGTTTTCGGATCCCCGTCATAGGAACCAATACACATAATGAGTACTTTGTAAATGGGCCCACCCGTGGCGGACAGTCCCGTGGTGCCCAGCAAGTAACAGTCCCCCCCGCCCCCCCGCCAGCCCGCGCGGACGGCCCGCCCGCGCCGCCGGTGCGCGCCGCGCGCCGCTCGCCCCGCCGCGCGCCCGCCGACGCGCCGCTGGCCGCGCTGCCGGCGCTGCCCGCCCTGCCCGTCCTGCCCGTCCTGCCCGCCGACCACCTCGACGTCAAACGGTACGCTCTAGCGTTTTGAACCCGTACGCCTCGGCGGCACCGCACACCGTGCGGTCTTTAACCATAGCCGATTGTCGACTTTTACAATTTGATACCGTATGTTTCAAAAATCACATTTGATACATTTCAAAAAGAGTGACTGTGGAGTTTCTTAGCGGATTTTTCTCTGCAGAATCTACATACCGAATCGGCGGTATTTACACTTTTGACTATAATAAATTAAGTAACTCAAATATAAATTTAATTTGTTAAATGACGTTGAAGTATTTTTGAAACCTATTTGAGTAAAATATTTATTGATTTCGATTGTATTATGATAATATAATATTCATAGACTACATACTTGTCACCAATTAAAAGCCGCCGCCATAATTGGTGTGACGTTAGGCTCGTACCACCGAGCCGTTCCTCCTCCACCACGCAACATGCCGCAGGTGCGGCGAGGCGGCGGGCGGCGAGGCGCTGCGGCGCCGCAACTCCGACCCCGCGCCCGAGCCGCGCGCGCCGCCGCCCGACTACATCGGCCACACCGGGAACGGACTGTTCGGGATCGCTGGACACAGGTCGGCCCGATACTTTTCTTTTTCAAATATTTATTACCGACTCAACACTCACATTTTGAATTCTTAATTTTATTTTATTCAAAGTGTGCCAATGGAACGACTGTGCGTTCATCACTGTTCATGCCAGTATTTTAGGTAGTAGGTTCAAGCTTTAAATTTCTCATAGAACATGTATTGCTGTAGGCGCTATGACGCACCATTTTAAACAGAAATAGGAGTTATAAGAAGAAAACTTTCATTTTTTGTTGTTTCCGAAACATTTTTTTTTTTTTTGTCAAATATCTGCGAATTAAGTTTTGTGTATTTTATTTTTGATGATACTCCCCATTTTTATGTAAATGTACTTCTAGCCGTATCACTATTAGCTTTCAATCTTTAATTTCCGGTTCGAAAATAGTGATTTTCTTCATAATTTCAAGAACAACTAATAATTTATTTTACAGATTTCGGAAAGGTACTAGATTCGCGAAAGGCGATAAATGTGTATACTGCCATCAAGCTATCGACGCGTTCGTCACTCAGGGACAACGATGCATCGACTGCAAACAGTTATACCACACGAAGTGTATACAGAATAAGGGAGTGATCACGATGCCCTGTCCCAGCCCCGTAACAGTTGCGTCCCGTAAAAACAGAAAACGAGTAATGCTGAATAAAGATTCACCATACAGTTTAACGACGGACCAGTCCAAAGGTTCCGTCAGTTCTAATTTCAGTTTGACCGGTACCTCGGAATTCATGGACAGGACAGACAAGATAATATCGGATGCGACAGAGCTACAGGCTATGCAAAATTTCATCACAAAGAAAATATACCTAATGGATGCGTCTGAAAATGAAAAACAGTCAGAAGTAAGTGAGGCAATTTGTGTACTATCCATATTATTGGCAAAATGTCTTAAATAATAAAATTATTTTTATTTAACAGGTGGATAGAGTATTTAAACACGCACTGAGGGAGTTCAAAGATAATCTGGTAGCCACTTACAGCATAGTAGAAACTCGAGGGTCAGCTCTCAAATACAAAGATTTGATTGGTAACTTTTTACACGTGATGGAAACGGTTTGTGCCAGAGAAGGGTCCACGCTTTCCATAACGATGGGCGTCAATGCGTTCAGAGGTTTCATGGACGAGTTTATGAGCCAACACGAAACAGATAAGGCTAGGACCAAAAGAAAAAAAGACAAGAAGAGAAAAGTAAGTGTATGAGGATTGTTATGCTATTGTGCATATTTTGAGATTTATTTTACACATAAGATTTTAGATTAACATGGCTACTTCTATTACTAAAACTATTCGAAACTGGGATATTTACCATGTTTTTTTATTTAAATTTTGCGGAGCTCGATATTTCGACATTAACTGTGAATGTCTTGTTCACAAGACTGAAATTTGTGGGTAGATCTTGACGGTTTTAGCAGTGTCGATACAGACGAAACGTATGATATCTTGTCCTATTAACAAACACATTTAACTGAGGTAGGGCACAGCAGGAATTTCCTGCTCAAAATATGGAGCAGCCCGACTGGGGTAGTACCTCGACCTTGCAGAAGACCACAGCTAAATGAAAATAAAAAACATGATAATAAGCTACAAGTACTCGCAACTTAGATAACAGTACAATCACATATGAAAAAAATATAAAAATTTATTAGAAACTACGAAATACTAATCTTCTATAATTTAATGGCAACTAGAATTAATCGTAGATAAATCTACTTCAAAAGTAGTTTAGAACTTAGCTTAAAACTAATAAAAGTATACTAGTGCATGCATTTCTCATTCGTCCGGTCAGTTGTCACTTCGTTTCCAGGTGGACGACCCGATTCAGTACAAAGGGCACACGTTCATCCTCTCCATGATCAACATCCCCACGGAGTGCGAGATATGCAAGACATTCTTCATGTGGCCCATCGAACGCTCTCTCATCTGCCAAACCTGCAAACTCGTTTCACATAAGAAATGCTACATGAAGGTACTAAAGTGCTACCTTAAATATCTTTTACTCTTTTTGGAGACTTGTGATTCTTCAAGTGTTTCCGACGTCTATAGGCAAATGGTTACCCCTTGCCATCAAGTGGGCCGAACACTTGTTTGCCGACCTAGTCTAATAAAAAAAATGTACGCCTGTAATTATTGTTTTGTATCTTTATATCTAGACGCCGCGTTGGCCGGTTGCGGGTTTCTTTCCCCACATTACAAACATTTATATTGGCCATACAGACGTTTGCCTTGGTGTGGTCCTTGTGGGTCTCCCCACCGTGCCTTGGAGAACACGTTAAGCCGTCAGTCCCGGTTGTTATCATGTACACCTTATACCAATAGCGATTCGTTACTCATAGTAGGGATTGAGCTTTAAGCCTTCTCCTACATGGGGAAAGAGGTCTAAGCCCAGCAGTGGGATATTACAGGCTGATGCGATCCTTATATCTAATAATGCCGTTGTAAATATTAAATATACAAAAGAAAAAATCATTTAAATTTTTGTGTACTTTTTTTATTAGTAGGGTAGTTACAAAACTTCATATTTGAAAAAAGAAAAACACGCGAACCTTTTCACTCTCCATATAATACGAAATTATAGCGATTACTTAACGCGTATATTTTTCTATAGTTTCTATTCAACCAACTTCAAAACGAGGAGGGTTCAATTCGACTGTTTTTATGTGTTTTATCTTATAACTTTTTACTGGGTAATGTACCTGTGTATTTTGATAATTCTTTTTTTTTATTCGAAAACAAATCGTGTGGTAGTTTTTGAGTTATCCTTAATAATGCTTACTTATCGACTATCTATACTCTGTTTTTTTTCGCTACGGACTAAATTGACACATGCAAATGTCAATTTTCGAAATAATGATACCAGCTTTTTAGTAATAGTACTGTACTACGAGACCGGTTTTATGAATCGTAATTTTTTATTTTGCCCACATAATTTTATTATTATTATTGACGAATCTTTTAAAAATCATGGTAACTATGGAGCATCAGATACAAAAATATATATTTTTTTATTGTAATTACTCAGTATACGGAGTAAATACAACAATTATTTATTTTTTGTTGAAGAATACGCAATAACAAGTTAGAAATTGGTCGATAGACTGTAGCTAATGCCATAAAAAACGAAAACACGTTGCTATTTTGAATACATGGCATTCGTCCTTCAATCTCTGAAGTGTTCGAATGCGCCCGTTGTCATAGGCGATTTCACGTGTTATTTGTTTCCTTTTCGTTGAGTTTGTTTTTTTTGTTCTTAAGTTTTGTTATTTTGTTTGAGCCATATATAATGGACGTTCAACCTTCAACTTTGTCGCGTAAACGCGATTAAGAAAACTTTTCGCCAAGAAAAAGACAAAAGCGTATTTCTTTCGCCAAAAGTGAAAAAAACATGATAATGAACGCGTACAAATATGTATACACCGAAAAGAGAACAGAATCTCCAGCCTAAACGCTGAAGAAAAACTAATGTGTTTTAAAAACTGCTGAAATTTTAAACATAGCCAGGAGTTCGGTATACAAAGTGCTCAAGGAGAATGAGAATTTGAGCGTTCCAAAAGTTACACATAAGGCAAATTATAAAGAGAAACTGGTACCTCCGCTACCACTGCCACCCTTCGGAACTCCATGGTTATGCAGATATTATGGAGATATCCATGGTTAAATTTTTGAGATTAGAAGAAGAATTCCGCAGCTTTCACACGTTTATTTCACATTTCACATGTTATTTTCAACAAGGAGTACATAAAAGTGATCTCGACTGCAAGATCAATAAACAATACGAACTGACATAAACGACATACGATCACTTTCAATATTCTATCTATCTCTGAACTTGCTTACTACAGATATAATTTTGACGTGAGCTCCATAGAAATTGCGTCAAAAATCTATCGCTAAGAGGCAAAACCAGAGATAGATTGACTATTGAAACAGCCGTATAGACAACATAGACTGAGATAGATAGATCTCCATAACCATTGGTTTCCGAACGATGGCAATGTTACCTAGTATAGCTCCCCATCCATCCTCCACCCTCCATTCCCCAAAACCCCATAATTCGATAGTTCTTAATCTAAAAGATAGCCTTAATTTGCATATGATTACTAAGCTTAATAAATACTTAAAAAATAAGCGTTTCATTTATCATATCTATACATTAGCCATACATAGGTATGCCTATAGGTACATTACGGTTGTCGCCACATTCTAAAGTTTATAAGACACATTTTTGTAATTATTGCTGAAAAACGATACTAAATTGTAAATTACGTAAAGTTCCGGTAGTGGCATATCACTATTAATGATTCGCAAAAAACTAGCAACACAGCTTATGTCAATTTAGTCCGTAGCGAAAAAAAACAGGCTATAGGTTGTATTACTTGTCGATATAATAATAGAAGTTATTTTTGTTCGTTTGTCAGGAAGCACAATGATTATACTTTTTTTTTGTTTTAAGATGTTACAATAACTAAAATTGAAATTGTTTTTATATTATGAATGATATGTACCTACTCGTTCAGGTGTCGACGCAGTGTCGCAAGGACTCCGTGACGCCGTCGGCGTCCATCGTCGGCGCCGTGGACGCGGGCGGCCGCGAGCAGTTCGGAGTGCTCAAGCGGGGGAAGGTGTGCGCACAGTTATTATCAACCTAAATATAAGTGTTTCGAAGAAAAAATTTACATTTGAGTTCTGATCCTTTTCCTACACGGGGAAAGAGGCCAATGCCCAGCAGTGGGATATTACAGACTGAAGCGATACCTTTCAATAATGTTGTTTGATGATAAGTAAATATTATATAAGGTCTACTTAGAATCTAGAAAAATTATATATTTTTCTATTCTCATTAATGTAGTACATTTTAGTCGACTAGGTTGTTTTGTAAAAGTTTTTTCAAAACCTTTTAGTAATTAACTCCTAATCATAAAAATATTAAAGGGAAAAGAGCCCAATGGTCATTTACAATATAGGTAACTATAGTGCGTTCAACGAGCCGAGATACCAAACGTAAATAAACAAAATGCGAGGTCATTCAACTATGCAGGGGTTTTGTAACCTATTTTTTACTTACACAAATTTTTAAAATGCAAAATATATTTATATTTTGATAATAAATATAATTATGCATATAAGATTTGATACTCCTTAAATAATAATTATCAAAATATAAAAATCACCCCGAGCGCTTCAGGACACGGAATGAAATAAAAATAAATAATACAAAATCAAAGGGCCATCCGCAGTCCGAATGTTTTCAAAGCCAGTTAAAATATCGTTCGACCTTGCAGAGAGACGTGCAGCAGATAGCAAACAAACAAGATAGAAAGAGATAGATTATATTTTGTTTGTTCCGTCGTCGCTACGAAAAAATGATGGGCTTTGTTTACGTTTGGTAGCTCTTCTCGTTGAACAGACTTTAGTAGTGTCTAGCTTGAAAAATTGTTTATAGTTACTAGTGGTCGCCCATTGGTCGAAATTCGAACATAATTAATTTAAATTATAAGTTTGAACGTTAAACAAAAGAGTATATATGCGTGTGTGTCTAAAATACATGGTGGTGTGTGTAATGTTTTTTATGTATTGATTTTGTATTTTTTATGCACAATTAAAAAAAAATAGGATTCTGCATTCCTTCTTCCATAAACTAAACTGTGCGAAATTTCATACTCTTCCGTCTGCGCAATGTTTGTAAAAAGGGACACAAAGTTTCTGCTTCTCGTATTAATGTATCGATTTATATTTGACTGTTTACCTGTTTGTTATTCATTTATATCAATATAAATCATATCATAACTTGCGAGCAGAGCACTAATCAATTTAGATAAATTTTGCTAGGCAAATAAGCTTTAACTATATTGAGCTATGTATTTTTTCAGGTATTTGGTATTCCTCTAAGCGAGCTACCCACTGGAGAGGGCAACATTCCAATCGTAGTTGATAGACTCATTACCACTATTGAAATGACTGGACTGTACACCGAAGGTCTTTATAGGAAGAGTGGACTCAGTTCTAAGGTACATTCGCTTTAAACTTAAAATATAAATACATATTTTAGTTACTTTTTATTGATAAGTTATTGATGTTGAAATAGAATACTTATTCCTATTGTTGATGCCATAGTGGTATTGAAAATAATTGCACTTTCCAGAACAACTGGAATTTATTTCACTTTTACACAGAATGGAGGAGGGGTCCAATGAAAAAAATGTTTTTGAGGGTTCATTTTGCCTGTTGAAATAAATCTCATGGCTATTAAAATCATTTAGTTTTTCCTTTGAATTTTATTAAATTTAAATAAATTAAGTATATTATACTTGAACAGTTTATTATTTCCCGTCAATCTCTATTATATTCACGTCAATTTCACTTAAGGGGAGCGGGGGATCCAAGCAAATCTCATTGATTTGTACGATTTTATTTTTGTGTTACCCACACATTAGCAAATTCTAAATTTTTTTTAAATATCATATCAAAAATCAACCGTTCCAGCGGGGATCGAACCTGCATCTCCGACTGACCGTGTCCATGCTAGCCAATTAAGCTATGGAACGATGTACCTGCTAGATCGAAATTTTTGATATGATGATTTTATATTAGGTCGAAGCCACCGTGGCGCCGTCCATAGTGAGTTCTTTACAGAAACCCGTAACTATTGAAAGTTGCGTGCGCAGGTGCGCGAGCTGCGGCGGCTGCTGGACGAGCGGCCGGAGGAGGGCGTGGAGCGGCTGGACGCGTACGCCGTGCACGTGCGCGCCTCCGTGCTCAAGAGCTTCTTCCGCGAGCTGCCCGAGCCGCTGCTCACCTTCGACCTCTACGACGACTTCATACTGGCCGCCGAGATCTCCGACCCGCAGGTACTGCCGCTGCGCCTGCGCACGCCACACCCACACGCCCCTGACTCGGTCGCGTTAGTGTACCGGTACAACAATGTTAATGCTTCAAGGTTAATGTGATAAACGTAACCCAATGGAAGTCGCACTGATATTATTGAGGTAATTATAAGTAAGTATATATAGGCAGATACGGAAGTCTAAGGTTTATGCAAAAACTGCAATTTCCCTAGAAATAATCTGAATTATATATAACATTGCTGAATGTGCGGTAACCAATCACGTTGATATCAAACACAAAAAAAAAACGACTTCAGCTTATGTCGATAAGTGGTATCCAAATCCAATACACATTATAAGATATAACATAATAATCACTCATCATATCGCGATAAAAATTTGTAAGGGAGTATACGGAAAGTGCCAACTTTCATTTTAAACAAATGATTAAAATCGGTACTCCCACATAAAAAAATATATTGAAAACCTCCTCTTTTCAATAAATCGGTTGAAAGGCCAATGAAAAACCTTTTACTCGTATGTCAAAAGAAAATACCCTTTTCGAATACATAATTGATTGACTGAATTTATGAACATGAGGAGAGTGTATAAAGAACTGTATATTTGGAAACGCTGTAATTTTTTTGTTGCTGGCCATAGTCAAACAGAAGAATTTATTGCACATTATCACAAATACAACAACAGTTAGATGTTTTTAATGTTTAAAAAATGTATTACAGTATATTCAAAATAAATATTATATCGTCATTTTTAGGAGCGGGTGTCCAGTATTTTCACAATATTGAAGAAACTCCCTAAACCAAATTATGATTTAGTTGAAAGACTGATATTTCACTTAGCAAGGGTGGCTTTAGGGGAAAATCACAATAGGTAAGTGATATTGTGTTGTTCTTAACATTACATAATCTATACTAATATTATGAAGCAATAAAATTTTATTTATTAATATGTAATTCGTATTTAAATATGATTTCCAAAAAAACACGATTTACTAAAAATACTGAGCTAAGCTCGGTCACCCAGGTACTTTATATTACACTAAATAAGCTATCAAAGTAATTAACCAATTTTTAATAGTTCACCAATGGTAAGTTACATTATACAGAAGTGACATAATGTACTTTAACAAAAATGCGACGCATTTTAGCTTAGCAGTAACTAAGTATAAAATGCATCGTGAGTTGCTATAAGGTCAACTGTAAATAATAGTTTATAAATGATTCTTTAAGATATTAATATAGGTCAATAACAGTGAGTTACGTCATTTCGATCAAAATTAATTTATTTTAGGTGTTGGACAAATTTTCTCATGAATCTCATAACAACGTTATTACAATTGGAGGTTTCATTTTTTCATTAAAGACTATTAAATTAAATACTGTATGCTAAAACAGTAGCAATAAACTTAGTTATGTTTTATATGAAACAAGTAATTTGTCTAGGAGTTAAAAATAAAATGGTCATGATTGGTCAAAGAGTCGCTCATGTCCCAGGATGGGCCCGAACGCGCTGGCCATCGTGTTCGCGCCGTGCATCCTGCGCACGCACAAGGTGCAGCCGGCGCAGGACTCGCTGCACGACATCGCGCGCCAGACCGCCTGCCTCGAGGCCATCCTCGTCGACAAGATGAGCACGGTGAGCCCGCCTGGCCGATACGAGTTGTCTTTACTGCTTCTAGCACGACTATTGCTGCACGACATCGCGCGCCAGACCGCCTGCCTCGAGGCCATCCTCGTCGACAAGATGAGCACGGTGAGCCCGCCTGGCCGATACGAGTTGTCTTTACTGCTTCTAGCACGACTATTGCTGCACGACATCGCGCGCCAGACCGCCTGCCTCGAGGCCATCCTCGTCGACAAGATGAGCACGGTGAGCCCGCCTGGCCGATACGAGTTGTCTTTACTGCTTCTAGCACGACTATTGCTGCACGACATCGCGCGCCAGACCGCCTGCCTCGAGGCCATCCTCGTCGACAAGATGAGCACGGTGAGCCCGCCTGGCCGATACGAGTTGTCTTTACTGCTTCTAGCACGACTATTGCTGCACGACATCGCGCGCCAGACCGCCTGCCTCGAGGCCATCCTCGTCGACAAGATGAGCACGGTGAGCCCGCCTGGCCGATACGAGTTGTCTTTACTGCTTCTAGCACGACTATTGCTGCACGACATCGCGCGCCAGACCGCCTGCCTCGAGGCCATCCTCGTCGACAAGATGAGCACGGTGAGCCCGCCTGGCCGATACGAGTTGTCTTTACTGCTTCTAGCACGACTATTGCTGCACGACATCGCGCGCCAGACCGCCTGCCTCGAGGCCATCCTCGTCGACAAGATGAGCACGGTGAGCCCGCCTGGCCGATACGAGTTGTCTTTACTGCTTCTAGCACGACTATTGCTGCACGACATCGCGCGCCAGACCGCCTGCCTCGAGGCCATCCTCGTCGACAAGATGAGCACGGTGAGCCCGCCTGGCCGATACGAGTTGTCTTTACTGCTTCTAGCACGACTATTGCTGCACGACATCGCGCGCCAGACCGCCTGCCTCGAGGCCATCCTCGTCGACAAGATGAGCACGGTGAGCCCGCCTGGCCGATACGAGTTGTCTTTACTGCTTCTAGCACGACTATTGCTGCACGACATCGCGCGCCAGACCGCCTGCCTCGAGGCCATCCTCGTCGACAAGATGAGCACGGTGAGCCCGCCTGGCCGATACGAGTTGTCTTTACTGCTTCTAGCACGACTATTGCTGCACGACATCGCGCGCCAGACCGCCTGCCTCGAGGCCATCCTCGTCGACAAGATGAGCACGGTGAGCCCGCCTGGCCGATACGAGTTGTCTTTACTGCTTCTAGCACGACTATTGCTGCACGACATCGCGCGCCAGACCGCCTGCCTCGAGGCCATCCTCGTCGACAAGATGAGCACGGTGAGCCCGCCTGGCCGATACGAGTTGTCTTTACTGCTTCTAGCACGACTATTGCTGCACGACATCGCGCGCCAGACCGCCTGCCTCGAGGCCATCCTCGTCGACAAGATGAGCACGGTGAGCCCGCCTGGCCGATACGAGTTGTCTTTACTGCTTCTAGCACGACTATTGCTGCACGACATCGCGCGCCAGACCGCCTGCCTCGAGGCCATCCTCGTCGACAAGATGAGCACGGTGAGCCCGCCTGGCCGATACGAGTTGTCTTTACTGCTTCTAGCACGACTATTGCTGCACGACATCGCGCGCCAGACCGCCTGCCTCGAGGCCATCCTCGTCGACAAGATGAGCACGGTGAGCCCGCCTGGCCGATACGAGTTGTCTTTACTGCTTCTAGCACGACTATTGCTGCACGAAATCGCGCGCCAGACCGCCTGCCTCGAGGCCATCCTCGTCGACAAGATGAGCACGGTGAGCCCGCCTGGCCGATACGAGTTGTCTTTACTGCTTCTAGCACGACTATTGCTGCACGACATCGCGCGCCAGACCGCCTGCCTCGAGGCCATCCTCGTCGACAAGATGAGCACGGTGAGCCCGCCTGGCCGATACGAGTTGTCTTTACTGCTTCTAGCACGACTATTGCTGCACGACATCGCGCGCCAGACCGCCTGCCTCGAGGCCATCCTCGTCGACAAGATGAGCACGGTGAGCCCGCCTGGCCGATACGAGTTGTCTTTACTGCTTCTAGCACGACTATTGCTGCACGACATCGCGCGCCAGACCGCCTGCCTCGAGGCCATCCTCGTCGACAAGATGAGCACGGTGAGCCCGCCTGGCCGATACGAGTTGTCTTTACTGCTTCTAGCACGACTATTGCTGCACGACATCGCGCGCCAGACCGCCTGCCTCGAGGCCATCCTCGTCGACAAGATGAGCACGGTGAGCCCGCCTGGCCGATACGAGTTGTCTTTACTGCTTCTAGCACGACTATTGCTGCACGACATCGCGCGCCAGACCGCCTGCCTCGAGGCCATCCTCGTCGACAAGATGAGCACGGTGAGCCCGCCAAGATTTTTGTAATTACACAATTTAAACCAATACTAGAGTGGAGACCGCGTCTTGGCAAACGCAGTGTGGGACGTCCTCCGGCCCGTTGGACCGACGATCTACGTAAGATTGCCGGTGTAGGCTGGATGAGGAGTGCGGAAGACCGGGATGTGTGGCGCGAACTTGGGGAGGCCTATGTCCAGCAGTGGACTGCGATAGGCTGAAGTGAAACCAATACTATTATTTTTTATAGATGCTACCGAGAATTGTGGAACCCTATAAATTGAATGTTTTTTTATCGTAAATAAATCGTAGAGTGGTACTCGGTAGTAATTAGTCTAACAGTATAGGGAATTCACCATAGAGCCAAAAGGCCCTGGGCGGCAAGCTATGAAGAGCAGCTCAAGCTTAGCATATGTATTCTGCTTTTGTTTTTTTTTATTAATTTTAATTACGGGACGACACACTTTATAGGTGAAGAGTGCTAAATCTTAAAATACGCATTGGCGCCACAAGACGTTTTGGCCAACATTAATTATCAAAATTAACATTTCACAGACGCGCGGAACCCTGGAAGATATCGCAACACTGGATAAAGCCTCAGAAACAGCGTCCAACCGCCTCACAATCATCCGAGCACGCAGCCTGGCACCGCGCCAGGAGGAGCAGATCCTGGAGGGGCACATCCACGAGATCGAGAAGGAAAAGCGCAACCTCACCATCAACCTGCCCACCCTCATCAGGTACAGTGACTGCTCGACAGAGACGCGAATCGGAATCTCTTGAAAGGCGAAATTTTTCTTCCTAAATGATGATTATCAACCAACAAATCACTACTTTTAAACTGTATATAAGTATATAATAGTACATTACGAGTGATGTAAATATTTATTATAATATACGAATCACTTGTAACACCCTATTTATCAATTCCAGGGCGACGTCAGACGACGATCTACTGTCAACAACAGACCACGACGGCGAGTTCGGAAGCACTGATGACGTCAGCACGGGCGCGTCCTCACTGCGATCCCAGCGTCTACTTCACCGACAGCTATCCTCCGACGACCCCATCATGGTGTGAATTAGGGATGTCAAGATCAAGATTCAGCCTGCAATATCCCACTGCTTGGGATCGGAGCTTGATTTACGCTGCTCAACTGCGGGTTGATTGGATTAGGAATGTATCGGTGGTCATTTATCGGAACCGAAGACGGAGTTTTTAAATTTGCTGCATTGGAGTTAGAACCGGAGTCGGAAGCAGTTAAGGAGTAGTTAACGGAGTTGTAGATTAGGCCAGTGAACTAAAAACTTATTCACATGCTACCAGGCTGTTGATTTAAGGGGGTAGAATTTTCTATATTCATTTCCACTTTTCCCTACAATAAGGGATTATTTCCGATAGAAATATGTTTTTCTCTATTGTACTCCATTCAGTAAACTTTTTATTTTGATAAATTTCTCAAGAACTACATGTTTCCCGAATCCAACCTTTGATTAAAACGTCCGACTCAAGAGTTTCGGATCCGAAGGTGTATTAATTGTCGGTAGTTCCGGCTTATCAGAGTTGGAGTCGAAGCTCCATAACATCCCTAGTGTGAATTTATATATGTGTGTGTACTCGCGTTACGACGCTTATGACCTACGTACCTTCTAGTAGCTGGTTAAGAATAGTACGATTGTTGCTCTATAACGCCATTTTTATGCGTCTGCCAAACTATCGCTGAATTAAATTATTAGTACCGATAATCACCGCCGTATAGATTTTGACGCCAATTTCTATGTATAAATTATATTTGACAATCGGCAGGCGATCAATCGATATCTTAAGTAAAACGTAAATGATTTGAAGTACTTGGCCATAACTTTGCGATTGCCATAAATGGCTTAACTTTTATCTAATATACCTACTGGTTTACTGCTATCCCCTGATTCTAAGTCGCGGCTTGTTGTGACTTTCTTAAATGCTTAGGTATCTATACATAAAGGCCTACCACTATCCCTTTTGCGTTCTTAAGTGTCTTTTAGTAACTATGATTGGATATGATTAGAAGTATCGATAGTTACGTTTTTGACTGCCAAATAAAAAGCAAATATAACTAAGTTCAGTTTAAAGTATTTATTATATCTTGCCATGATACTTAATATTTACAAAATATTATGAATAATTTTTCAATAAACTTTTACTATTTAAACATTGAAAAACAGGTTTGAAAAAATTATAATTTTTTTCTTAATATGTATCGAATTTATCATAATATTATGAATTATTATTAACATGTTTTTAAATTATGTAGTTTTCAAACAAGTTCTAAGTTATTAAACGATATTTTGACAAACATGAGAATAAAGAATCAAAGGATAACAACAAACAATAAAACATACTTTATGGTGAGACACGTGTTTCTTACGCGACTACTAATTTTAAATACGTAATTCAGTGTTTTAATGCATCAATGTTTAATACTCCAATTTTTTAAAATTTTAGCCAAACATTTTAGACTTTTACTTAAAAAAAAATGCATTTTAAGAATAACTTTTTAATGATAATAATATAATAGAAATTTTATAGAATATTGATTGTTAAGTTTTAAAATCTGGTAAGAATTAAAAAAGGACAAAAACGACATTTATGATGTTAACAAAATTTAAATATAAGTTTTTAAGGTACAAAAAAAAAAAATATTGTTTTTATTTGAATATATATTTAATTCACCATTTTTAAAACACAACATGCAAATCTCTTGTTTATGCAATAATGAAACAAAAATGATTGAATTTTATTGTTGATTTAAGTTAAATTATGTTGACAAACATAATGTTATCAAACAATAAACATGTAGTTTAGTTAAACTACTAAGCATTTATTGACGGATCCACTCTTATTTATAAGCTTTACTCGTACAGGTGAATTGCGAGATGACATGATTGTAAGACAATGTATCGCATTCGATATCTGTGTTGTTAAAATGTTCTGTATGTGATTACATATTTAATAATTTCAACAATTGATTAAGTATTGTGATAAAAAATTAAATATTTCTAGAAATAAATACAACATACAGTCTAGATTATTTACTTAAACATATTTTAACTACTAGAAGCTTTAGAGAACATCTTCTGACTTAAATTTTGTAATAAGACATCACAAATATGATAAAAAGTAAATACTATTTTTTGAAAGATCAAAAGTATTCCATGAATATGTTAGTGTATATAGGGTTTTAACATAAATGAAATGTTAGGAACATTTAATATTAATTTTATGCATGGTATATCTGTTAGTGTTACCGATCGTACCTTGCTTATATTTTATTCGTTTCATAATCTAAAAGACTGTCTATTGTTAAGCTATTGAATTTATTGTTAAGTCACAAAAGTTTTATGTGCTTTTAATTAGTTACTATATTTATACTTACGATTCAAACAACGAATATCTCTGTGAAATGTAACTTTATCTGCAAAGCATATTTGTAGCATTAAGTTATGAATTGATATTGCATGATCAAAAACTCACCATAATAAAATATGTCACTGATTTTATTACTAATTTTACCATGTTTTACTTGAATCTCATTTATTAAATAAACCATTTTTATGTATATCAATTACGTAAAGAAAAATCATAAATAGTTCTACTTAATTTGAAGTATGTTGCTGGATTTTTTAAATTGTATTTGAATAAGTTTATCTTTTGGGGGTTGTGTCACAGTACAGTTACTGTACTTTCTGTGCCTTCAAATTCTTTGCTTTCAGCAAACAGCAGTTCATGTGTATAGTTGTTTAGATAATGTTGTATTTACTAAATGTTAACTATCTTAACATATTATGTATATTACAGATTTCTAGATTTAAGTATTGGTTAACCACTTCAAAAATCTCTAAAACAATATTTTATATATAATATACCTTTGAAATATTTACTAAGGATCATAGAAACTTATAGCTTATATTGTATGTTGTAGGTTTTTGATAATTGTGCATTGTGGCTCTATCTTAGGATTATAAAAATTACAAGTCCATGTAGATAAAATGAAAATTTCCTTGTAAAATTTTTGTAAATAATTATTAGTCTAACAATTTAGTTACTACTTTATTAAAACATATACAAATTTGTTTTAAGTTGATTAACATTTAGAATGTTTTACGATTAATGGTTAGAGTTTTGGAATTGGTGCCTAAATTGATTTACTAAACACAGCTGTTTTACCTTCATAAATGCAAACAAGTTGAATTTTTCACCGTCTTAACGAATGTCAAACAACTTTTGATAAGATATTAATTTGATATTTTGTAATTTATTTAAAAAAAATGAAGGCAGTGATTTGATTTATTACAGTAAATTATAATTTGAGTTTGTTCTAAGGACCAATATGATGCTTTTCATTTATATTTTTAAATGTCCGTCTCCAAAATGACTAAAGATTTTTTCCTTGAATCTAACAATGTAATTTGTAATATATTATTAATATGTATATTTATCCTTTTTGATTTAGGGGTCCTGTAATGTGTCAATATAATATAATGATTTTAATAAAATGTAACCAAAATATTAAAGTGTATACAAATTATGGTAAAAAAATAAACAATTGCTGTGGATAATTATCTTTTATTGTCTTTTAAATGTCCACTGGCTCACCTTGCTGGCACATCTGCCATGGCAGCTGTCCTATGGGGCATGTGGACCATGCATGTTTTTCAGAAGATATTTGCCAAATGCCATATTTTTGATTACTTGTGTCTACAACGGGCTTTTCTTTTTCCACTGTATTGACTTCTAGCACTTCATTGTCATTAACGACAATTAATTCATCAATAACTTCTAGTTGTTTAATATCGTCCACTGTGTAAATTTTTGTAGACATCATTGGAAATACTTCTGGAGATGCAACTACTTTAGCCAATCTGCATATTTTATTTATTGCAGATTTCGGAAGTCGAGGTTGCACTAAGTTAAGTAAATCTTGAATGAAATATGTCAGATTAGGATTGTAAGCTGATATTATTGGCTTAATAAAGTTTATATTTGTTATTTCCTTTGGTACAGGTTTACGTAAATCTATAAGTAGACATTTCTTTTTATTTGGAAACCAATGATAGAACAGTGAGTATAAATCCTTTTTATCTTTTACACTCAAAACTCCCGTTTCTAATCTGGAATTGGAATTTATCTTGTAAACTTATATGTATATAACACAGCACTTAAATTCTAAAATTAATAATTGTTATTGGTATTTTTAATCACAATTAATGTACACAAAGTAAAAGAACTGACACTAATTATAAGATAATAAAACTGAGAAAGAGTAGTATACAAATGTATAATAGGTCGGGTAAAAGTATTTTCGTATTTTCTATTAAAAAGTTGCAATAAAATCTTTTTGGTTATATTCAAATAGCCAAAAATGTTAAAACACAAGTATTAAAACTCAATGAAATGAAAACAGTGCTATTTTTAACACTGAATTACAATAGAAGACTTATTTATGTTCCTCTTTTTGTCAAATAATGAATCATTTATATGTATGGAAATAATATATAGCAATAGCTTAATTTGTAAAAGAACTGAAAATTTGATTAAATCAGCAGTCAGTCAGTCAGTGAGTCAGTTCAGCCTAATTAAATCAGCACCAGTAAAATATTAGTTTTATTACTTACTCATATAATTTTTCCATAAATATTTGGTTTTTCTTCCAAGCTTTTAATATAATGGACACCCACTGTGCAGCAAGTCTACTCTTTCTATCACTATTTGTCTGCGTTAGTTTTATCAACTCTAATACAAAGTTAAGCAATAAATCATTTTTGTGAAGAAAATTTAACAGTCCTTCAAAACATTGTACATATTGCTTACAGAGACTTTTTGTACACTCAGAATTAAAATTGTCTAGAATATTGTGTAATTCTACTGATAAAAATAAAGAGTCATCAGCCATCAGTACTTTATTAACAAACCTCGATGCTAGCTCATTACTCAAAATTTTCTTACACTTTGAATTCATTGTTTCAATTAGATAATTAATAGACACTAATTTTAAGTTAGCAAAATCAATATTGTTATTAAATAATTCTCTGGCATCATTTATTAAGGAGTCTCTTAAAGTGCCGTCTGTTATATCAGAGACATGTTTTATATTACATTTTGAATGAGAACAAATGCTCAGAGAAATACAAAAATTAATAAGAGCTCCAATTTTATCTTCTATATCGCTATTATCTTGTAACTTCCCGACTATTAAATTATCAAAATTTTGTTTATTCTTCTCCCAATAATTTACTTGAAGCCACTCTAAGCTAGTGAGGGTTGCTTCCCGCAATAAATCTAAAGGCGGTAGTCGGTCACTATGGGCTGTATCGTGTCGTAGTTCTATAATCCAATCTGGGATACCTGAATTCTTTGCAGCTTGATACAATGTGAGACCTTTTGCAGAGTCTGAATCTAGCATATGATTTACAAATCGCATTAGTGCCGATGAGTAAGCTAATCGTAATATATGATCGCTACGTATATCTGTGTTATTGCTTAAGTCTTGTACATGAACTTCAAGCAAAGTTAACGTTGATTCAATGCCTGAAGGCAAAGAAGGACACCTGGCCTTCCAGACTAATAAATGATTTAGAGCGTCTTGTTTTGTAGCAAGCACTGAAGGTTCTGCATATACTTTGTCATAAACTTGCTGCCACTCTTGTTTATTAAACCACGGAACCACCTCGCCGCCTTGACTCATTTTTAATTTTTTCTTGTATAGTTATATTCTAATAAAAACTTTTATAACCTAAGAACTCAGGCACAATAAATGAATAAACATTTATTGACAGCATGGAATGACAGTTGATGAGTGGATTTGATCATTTGACACATAGGGCGCGTTCCACTGACCATTCGCAACGCCCGCTACACCCTATCTATCGTTTGTACTTATGAGATCGTGACATATGCGTAGATAAATAATCTGGGGTTGAATTCAACTCCGTGGTAGACAAGTCATTAACTAGCTACGGCCAAAGAATAGAACTATCTACCAGCGGCTGTGTTTCAGGAAAACTATAACCTAGGGATCTTTAGGTCGCGAGTGAATATGCTACTTCCGGGGCTCGCCCTGCTGTTAAAAGGTAACACAGAAAAAACAAGCGTTAAAAAATCAAAGATCGATACGCTTGCGCAAAAATACGGGGACGACTCTACCTGCCGTCTGGTGCAATTGCACAATAAAGCGATAGTGCTATTCGAGTGGGGGGAGAAGTCAGCCTTTGCGCAGGCCAGCTCGTGGCTGCAACAGCTGGGTGAATCCTCCGGGGGTGTCCCTGGAAAAATCAGCGTGGACTCTATGAGAGTTGGTTACGATAGAGGTGGCGTATCGGACAGATACAGCTGCCTACTAGCGTCAAGACACCACCAAATCATAGCCTATGAGGACAGGGGGGAGGATCTGGGCTACTTAAAGCCCAGATCACAACCACTTTCACCCCCTGTATGGCCGACTCTCGAGAGGCTGAGGCAAAAAAGAAAATGGAGGGACGACGCGACCCCGAAGATAATTAAAAAGGCGAAGCCCCGACTGATGGCGATAGCAAAGTTCGTCCAGGCTACCATCTCCCCCAAAAGAGGTAAACGACTGTCCCACCTTTCCCCAAAATTGGCGGAAACGAGTGAGCTGCAAATGAAAGCAATAAGCAGATTTACCAAGGACGAAAGTCCGAGGTACTCTCAAGCACCATCAGCCACTCGAACGAGGGCCGACATGGGGCAAGTAACACCACCCAGACTTCGACCAGCATCCACACCACTACAGCATGCGGAAAATGCGCTGGTCGAGTTCCTGGCCATAACAAATGCTAACCGCGAGGTAAGCCTGGCCATATGCAAGAAAATCATGCAGACCTACCAGTACAACCATGAAAAGTTGCTGGAGGTGGAACTCGAAGAAGCCGAAGCAGCCATCTATAATAACGACACCCGGCAAGTCCTCAAGGGCAACATGTCGGGAAGATATATGGCTGCATACAACATCACGTCAGGCTTCGTGGACGCAGTCGAGGACGAGGGACAGAACGACGAGATTCAGACCTTTCACACACCGAAAAGGGACCCGTTGGTGGTGGTGGCCAAGTGCACAAGAGTGATGCTGGGTGATAGGGTGCTCGGGATGGCTAAAACCATCATGAGTGACCCGGACGCCGAAGGCGCTTTCGGGGCTTGGAGGCTACCGCAACTGAGATGGACAAACGGGGTACCCGGATGCGGCAAGACAACTCACATAGTCAGGAACTTCGATGAGGACGGCGAAGTCGTAGTCACAACCACGATCGAGGCAGCGAAAGACCTTAAAGAGAAGCGGGCGCACCGCTACGGCAATAAGGCCAAAACGAAAGTGCACACAATGGCGTCCATACTGGCAAATGGTTTTCGTGAGGGCGTTAAGATAAGCCGATTAACGGTAGACGAAGCTCTTATGAACCATTTCGGAGCCATAGTCATGGCTGCCCGGTTATCGGCAGCAGAAGAGGTGGTCCTCATCGGAGACGTAAACCAGCTGCCGTACATCGACAGGGAAAACCTGTTCGAGATGCGGTACAGCAGACCTTACCTGATAGTAGGTATCTCATGCGAGCTGTCCTGCACGCATCGAAACCCAAAAGACGTGCTTTCGCCATCAGTGAGGTGTACGACGGGATCTACAGCTCGAGCCCGATCATCCACTCGTTGCGCATGGAAGGATTCACCGACTCACGAATACCAGCAGAACAGGACCGGACCCTGTACCTGACTTTCACGCAAGAGGAGAAGAAGGCGTTGATAGGTCGAGGATACGGAGCTGGGGAGGGGTCGAGAATCCTGACCATTCATGAGGCGCAGGGACAGACGAGTGAAAACGTCATTGTTATCCAGACGAGGGCGGAGAGGCTTCGAATCCATGATAGTGTCTCGCACGCGGTGGTCGCGGTGACTAGACACACTAACCCCTGTGTCTATTACACCGACGACAAGGACGACGCAATTGGCCACTTCGTCAGAAGGGCGGTGGAGGCTAACCGTAGGCAAATTCTCGAGCACAGCCTCAAAATGGCGATCTATAATAGGGATGCGAATGTTATTGAGGATGTGCTCGCGAAACTGGCGGCGGGCGCTGGTTTAGAAAAATGAGAGTGGCCGTCGACATGCATTATAAAATTAATGGAGCATGTAGAAAAAAAAAAAAAAAAAAACCATAATCGTAAGTGATTATTCTAGTTATTGTTATTTAATTTAATTCTAATAATTATTCTAATTATTATTATTATATAATTATATATATCTCTCACGGTCAGTTTTGGACTCACCATCGAAATAGAGAAAATAAGCTTTAGTTCGTAATTCGAATGCAATGTTGAAAATAATACGCCTCAATACTTGAAAATTAAAATTTAAATAAAAAAAGGCATGGGCACTCAAGAGCCTATGGATGTTAAAATTTAAATAAAAAAAAAGAGTGTTACCAGTAATTCTTATTACCATTAGCCCAAAATGCGGGTAAGTAAATTGTAGGCAATCATAGAAAAATAATTAAGTAGAAAGTGGACATCATTATTGTGTTTTTTTTTATCGTGTGATTTTATGTTTTACCTAAATTGAAATCAATTTGAATTTTTAACTCGTTTGTGTCTGTTTAAATTTGTAAATTAACTACTCATATTTTACTACTAAATATCATGATTTTAGGTTTCGAACAAATATTTTAATAGGAGATAGATAGAATAGGTAGCTGCTGTACGACTGAGCCGAAATGAACTACACCGACAGCCATCCTCATCTAATGTGGTTTGTTCAAACCATTTTGATAAAGCTGACATGTACGGTACTAAACGAGGACTTCGCAGAGTACCATCACATATATACTACTAATTACTACTACGTATTTTAATGTTGTATTTTTTGTTCTAGGACCTACCGGCTGAGTCTAAAATCAGTCGTTAACCAAGATTCAATCTTTGATACACCTAGAAAACATAAACTAAGAGAAAAGTAAAGAAAAAAAGGAACTTTATTTTAAAAAAAAAATGTAAAAAAATTAAATCATTACAGCAACGAGTTAGACGTCTTTAAAACAGGAACTTGCCCTTCAGAGGAATCATCAATTACTTAAAAATGCAATTTTCATTTACACAGATTTATATAATTCATTAAATAAAAACATGGCTGCAATAGATTTATTTAACAATTTGAAGCGAAAAAAGGAGTAAATATATTTAAAACTATAAACAGATTTTTATTTTCGCATACTCATTTTACCTATATTAAATTAATTGTGTTAATAAAATTTTCAGGGACTTTTTTTAAAAAGTGTCAACACTTCACTCACTCACACATATATAAAAAAGTGGCTTCACTTTTTTGTTCTAAGTGCGTTATCTATTTTTTACTTGATCTATGGCTACTTCTAGGTAAGCGTGCTCCATCTTTGACCGCATTTTCACATAATTATCATCAGATGAAATAGTGATCAAACGCAAGCCTATCATTGTATAAAAAAAAAACTAGCTGACCCGGCAAACGTTTTCTTGCCACTAAACGCTATTAAAAATACGGTTTAGTGGTAGAAGGGTGAAAATTTAATTTTGTATGGATTTTTAAATGAATCATAACTAAATAAAAATATAAAATTTTGTCAAAAAAATTGAAAAATATATTTAGGAGTTATATGTACCCTTATTATTTAGGGGTATAAAAATAGATTTTGGCCGACTTTCAGACCTATCAATATGCACACAAAATTTCATAAAAATCGGTCCAGCCGTTTCGGAGGAGTTTGACAAACACCGCGACACGAGAATTATATATATTAGATGATAAAAATAGAAATCCATATTTTTTCTTTAATATATCGATATCATCGACCTATTATTACGAACGCTGCCCTCTTACGGACTCGGTTAATATGTGGTCTAAGCGTAACTTTACTGTCGAGTATGCTTAGGTATATTTCTTTTTGCCGACGGATTGGATTGGAGTACCGAATAGGGTGATAGTACCGGGTCGACTTTGTTTTCAGAAGACGTGATTTGGATGTTCGACGAAATGCACAGCAATGGCAACTCTTGGCTCGGTGTTGACTTCGGTTCTAAATTTCCTGAACCACCTTCCGAGAGCGGTGATTGCGGATTGTCACGCTTGACGGAGCGTCCTGATAAGTAGATTGTTGTGTCGTCGACGAATGTACAGGCATGTCAATCGTGTATAACGAGTAGAAAAGCGGTAAGAGCACCGAGCCCTGAGGGACTCCGGCGCGGAGTAGACGGCAAGACAGAGTGCCATCGACTCGATATCAGAAATTACGATTTGATAAGAAGTATCGTATGATGCGCACGAGTCTATCTGGCAATTCTAACTGGTAGAGCTTGTAGATCAAGCCGACAAGCTAGTTTGTCCAATACTATAGCAACATTGAAGATTAGCCTCCGTTATGAGGGTTCGGGACGTAGCGAATCTCGCTAGAATTTGTTCGCTGTTTGCTCGCTGATGAACGAATGTCGCGATTGGTTAAAATACTAATTTTTGATGTATATTTTAATAAATTATTCATTAACTATTCATTACCCTCTGATCATCATCATCATTTCAGCCGATCACAGTCCACTGCTGGACATAGGCCTCCATAAGTTCACGCTAAAAATGGCGTTATACCATTATAGACCATTTATTGATATCGAGCAAAAATAGGCAAAATGGCGTTTTTGGTATGGGAGCCTCCCTTAAATATTTATTTTATTTTAATTTCATTATTTATTACTAAAGTAAAAATACAACTGAGTATTTTATGAATATTTCAAGTGCCTACCTGTTGCCTGTGTTGATATCGAGCAAAAAAGGGCCAAATTATCGCGTAGTTTGTTGTATGGAAGCCCACAATTAAATATTTATTTTATTTTGTTTTTAGTACATATTTGCTGTCATAGCGGTAACAAAAAAACATACTATACAGCCTACAGGTGAGACAGACAGACGGACGGACGGACGGACGGAGGGACGGACGGACGAACGGTCAAGAGCGAAGTCTTAGTAATAGGGTCCCATTTTACCCTTTGAGCACAGAACCCTAAAAAAGTACGAGGACTTTTTTTTACGTAGAACGTGGTCTATAACACCTACAGAACCGCCAACACCTAAACGATTTCAGCATTTTTGAAATTCAAACTCTAACGGGGGTGTTGTTTAACAGACTTTTTGGAATGCTTTTGAAGTTACGCTTTTTTTCCAGGGCTCAGTTAGGCACTGCCTGATCGAGAGCTCTGAGAGCAGTCTGATAGTTCTAGCCAGTGTTGTTCTAGCGCATGAAAGAAAAACATAATACATTTTTATCATTCTAATTTCTTCTAGTTCAAACTAGGTATAGTTCGCGTCATGTAAAAAGAACGCTGGCCTTGAAGCTGCGCAGAAGCGATTTATCGGTCTATTTGGTGGTACGGGGTAGGGGGACGGGAGTGTTTATCACTGTCGCATGCTTGCCGGTGTGCTATTGGTTGACAGCGGTTGACAGTTCGACGTCGACTCAAATTATTATCGCGCACAAAAGTTTTAAATTACAAAATTCTCCATTTACTATTTATTTCACTAAAAAACAATTATCAGTTTATCATTTAAAACACATAAAAACTATTAAGATACGAATATCGAGAGTACAGATAATTATTATTTTTGAATACGACATTTCGATAACTAAAAAATTTGTTATTGCTTTTGTTTAAAAAAAAATTGTGATTTTGTAAAGTGATAATTATTATACTTATTTAGTCCGAATTATTCGCACTTGTATTTCTAGTATTTTTTAATGTACCTACCAATAACCATTATACGAAGCCGCGAGTGAAAGCCTAATTAAAAAATAAAACAGTAGTACTTGTGCGCGAGTATACCCATGCGCAAACGTACCCCCTCCAGTTTCTTTCAGCGTTCTTTTTACATGACGCGAACTATACTCACCGTTAACGACTCGTTTAAGCATCATCCTTTCGTATGTTATTGTGTAAAGTTTAGGAATTTAAATAGTTCGGGTAGTGTACAAAAATTATGTGTGTGATATTTTAATTTTAAACGCGATCGTAATTGGCCTTAATGATTATATTTCATTCTTGTTTTATTTTATAAATTTTTCTATGCACACAGCATACCATCTATACAATTTTTTTACTAATTTCAATTTTTTTACTAAATGCATACGGTACATATACCCAAATTACATTTTTAACCGACTTCAAAAAAAGGAGGAGGTTACTCAATTCGACCGTATATATATATATATATTTTTTATGTATGTTCGGGGATAACTTCTTCGTTTATGAACCGATTTTGATAATTCTTTTTTTGTTGGAAAGGAGATATCCATAGTTTGGTACCATGATAAGGAAACCAAGATCTGATGATGGGATCCCAGAGAAATCGAGGGAAACTTTCAAAAATCGTAAGGGTGACTAGTAAATTTAATCATGTTTTCATTAAGTACTATAAAGCACTACTTTTTAATAAAGGTCTGTCTGTAAGTACAATGTTTTGACATATCTAATAATATTTTTTGTACTTGTTTGTTGTGTGTATGTTGTTTGTATTTGTTATTGTAGCCAAGTTGTATTTGTATTGTATTTACTTGGCACCAACTTCAAAATTATAAAATATTTATTTAATCATTTCTGATTAACTAAATGAAAATACGAATTACTTTGTACTAAGTAAATTTATTTTTCACTTTTTAGTTTCCTGTTTGAAGTCGGTTTTTTTTTTGTTAAAAATTATTTACAATTTTTGTCAGTTTTTTTTTTAATTCTACTCGGATGATGTCGCGAGCACAGCTAGTAAATAAATAAAATAATAGGCCGTAAAACAGAATGTCTTGATAAAAAAATAATTGTATGAATTCATACTAATAGTACATAATAGCGTAATTAACTGTTGATAATTAATGAGTGTATGAGATTTTTCATTCATTGTAGCCACCTAAATATTCAAACTGTATACTTAAATACATTTAGACTAAACACTAAAACTAAATTAAAGGTTTGTGGATAAGATAAAAATGAAAAGAAAGTATAAGAGAGTAATTTTTTTATTAAAAGTTTGATACCAAAGCAAATGCATATTGTATGCAGTTAAAACACCGAAAATGACGATTGATTGAATTTTTTCATTATTATTTTAGTTTAATTTCAGACATAAATATAAAATGTCGTTATATTATTACAATAAATATACCAATTAAAATTAAGTTTGTCCTCTTAAAAAATAAATAAAAAAATAAAAAGTAGTAGTAAAATTAAAATTGACAAAATATATGTATTGTTTATCAATTATGCTTTAAATTTTCGTGTTCATTTTAACTACTTACCATATTGACATAAATTTTACTGCGCATTTTACTAAGGTCTCAGACACAGACGACAATTAAAAAGCATATAAAAAAGTTTTTTCATAAGTAAATAATAAATAAAATACTATCCGGAAAAAAGAGTTACTAACATGACTCTTTGTCATAAGAACAAAAATGAAAGTTTCGGTAATAAGTCACGTCGGTATCATTCAGCCAAATTACGGCGACGACGAGCTAAAAGAACATAGGCGTCGGGTCGCGTTCGCGTGACTCGTACTACATATACAGTTTACACATAGAAAGGAACGTCAGGAAAAAACTACACCTTTTTGATATAAAAGAGTAATCTTATTACGTACCATAATAAATATCTATCAATATATACTCTCGATCAACAAATATAATTTAATATAGGCAATAATATATATAATACGAATTTTTAAATCTATCAACATTATCACAATACGAGTTTCGACGACATTATGCCGTCTAATATAAATTACGGTTCGTTTGTAACACTTTACTATTTACAAACATCGCTCGCCACCCCGCCCCCCCCCCGTCTCGCTCGCGGTCGCGCGCTCATAAGTCGACCGAGTCCAAGTCCTGGCGCGGCGCGCGCGGCGAGGGCGGCGAGGGCGGTGAGTGCGGCGAGGGCGGCGAGGGCGGCGACGCGGACTGCTCGGGCGAGGAGCAGCCGGGCGGCGGCGTGGAGGCGCGCGGGTGGAACTTGCCCGGCAGCGCCGCCAGCGCCGACAGCGCGGCGTCCGCGTGCGGGATGCGGCGCATGATCTTGCCGGACGTGATGAGGCGGCCGAAGCCCTCCTGGTGCGCGAAGGCGTAGCCCGAGCGCACGGAGCGGCGCGCGCGGCGCGCGGACGGCGTGCGCGGCGCGGGCGCGGCGGCGGCGCGGCGCCAGCGCGTGCGCGCGCGCAGGCGCTCCGCCAGCGTGGGCCGGCGCCGCGCCCACGCCAGCCGCCACGACACCACCGGCACCATCAGGATCATCGTCTGCGGACGAAGCACCGCTTGACACACTGAGGCCCCGGCCCGCCCCGCGCACGGCAGGATACGTCACGGGAAACACCTCAACCGTACTGAAGACCGCAGCTAAATAGTATTGCTCTTAAGTTGTGTTGTGTTCCTGCGGTGAGTGAGGTGGCCAGAGTTCTTGAGGGGGGTCGGGGGTGGGGTCGGCGACTCGCTTGCGATGGCTACTGGCGTTACAAATGTCGATAGGCTACCGTGACCGCTTATGATCAGGTGGGTCAGCTTGTTTACTGACATAGTCGTAAAAAATATATCCATGACAAATTAACACAAACTATTTTTTATTTGATAATCTCGTCGATTGATCAATTTTAAAATCCGCTTTAAACTGAAGCTAAAATGAGTGGCGAAAAAATCTCTACACCCTTCATATAAAATATGTTTAGGAAATCGAATCGTTACTTTAAATTTTTTTATATTTTAAGACCAATCTGACATTGGTAGTGTGCAGAAAAGTAACGTAAGCCACTACAAATTAAAATTTTGCAACGATATTATTTATGCTTCAAATTAAAGTAAAATTCTGATCTGAAAAAACATCTGTTGTTTAGGTTCTATAGTTGGGGTGCATCGCGAGGCCCCTGTATTTCCAATCCATAGGCGAGAGCCCACTTCAAACTAGCTTGGTTACCTTGACCACTGGCAGTATGACGGACAATGCCAGCTTACTATTATGATATCACCAATAATAATTAGAACATGGACACTGGACTCACCGTGAGCACGGCGGTGAACCAGAAAGTGGCCTGCGTGAGCGCCACCGTGAGCGAGCCCACGTAGGGGCCGCGGATCACGTAGTTGTAGAAGTAGTCCAGCACGAAGTACGACACCAACGAGCCCCAGATTGTGATATGATTGAACACCGTCCAGTACGTCGTGTCCAGTGCGATCTACGACACACAATTACAACAAATATAATATAATTACTTTTGATATAATTTTGTTCTCTTCTCTATTTTATCTCGTTTAGAAATATTGAAACCTCACCTGTGTAGTGTTGTCAATTATCAATATCGTAGCCACTACACTCCCTAAAAGCATGTGATCGGACAAAATCTTGCCGTCTGGCGCCAAACCATCCTTGTAAGTACCTGTAAAGTTATAAATGAAACAAATATAATACTAAGAAATACTATTATAAAATATTATTATTTGTAGTATTGTAATCTAATGAAGTGTTGTTACATAATTTTGCTGTCGTCGCCCATAATTATGAACATACCACAAATTTTTACTATTCGTAAGTCAGTACAACGACGGTTTTTCTTACTGTATTCAATAAGACAATCGCTTCCCTGTTATCGTCGATTTGCTTTAGATCATTGTCTTTTAAAAGACAATCAGGTATTCGTAGATGACATCAGAGTTGATCCTGATTCATCATTAATTCAAAAGTTCGTTAAGTTCGTATGATATCTAGTCAGTCCCGAGTGTGGCTCAGGCTGCGCTCACCGTACGGAATGAGGAACAAGACGAGCGAGGTGAAGCAGCCGTGCAGCGTGGACTTGATGAACTCGGTCTTGTTGAAGAGCTGGCTGGTGTGCCCGGGCGCGTACAGCTTGGGGAACTGCAGCGACGTGGCGTCCGACACGTCCTGCTCGAACACGCCCAGCGCCAGCACCGGCAGCGACGTGTAGAACAGGTTGTACACCGAGATGAACATCTCGTCGAACACCGTCTGAAAGAAGACATTTCTTTTTTTTGATTTTTCAGATCACTTATAAGCTTACCAACTACTGAACTTCCTTTAGGTTTTATGAAATATGTTTGATACTTCGCAATCCTTGAGCAAGGTAAGGGTCATAAAATTTGTGCGACTTTTTTTATACTACTGGGGTGGCAAACTCTGGAGGGGCCGACTGGGGTAGACCTCAATGTTACAGAAGACCACAGTTAAATAATACTGCTCTCAAACACTGTTGTCTTCCTATACGGTAAAGTAAGCTGAGTAAGGTAGCCAGAGCTCCTGAGAAGGGTTAGGGGCAGTAATCGCTTACCATCAGGTGAACCGTACGCTTGTTTGTCGACCTAGTCGTATACAAAAAGACCGATCTCTAAAGACTCACTTGGGCACTAAATCCACAGAAGAACGCGAACCAAAAGTGGCACACGGTGAAGGCGAAGTTCTTGTAGAAGAAGTAGCGCAGGAACTTGCACATGCGGTAGTAGGACCAGCGGCCGTGCACCAGCAGCAGCCGCTGCAGGAAGCGGAACTGCGCGATGGAGTAGTCCGACGCCAGCACCGCCTGCATGCCCTCCTGCCCCGATATGCCCACGCCGATGTGCGCCGCTGGACCATTGGCGCAAACTCATTGTATAATAGTTATTTAAAAACATCATAAACAGGTATGAAACAAATTGCACAACTCCTACATAGCGTTAAGTAACAAGTTTCAGTGCTGGTTTTAAAAAAAAAGACTGACCAATGTAGCGCAATGAAGGTGACTGTATTATTACACAAATTGCTAACATATTAAACACATATATTTATATTACAGAAGACTTAACTTTGATATGTTCAGTATTTCTTGTAATGTTGTTTTGTGCATCGCGACATTTTCGTCGCATGATGATTTATTGTTTTTTGTTTAAAAAAACTTTTTATATCATACAAAATATGTTTCTCACGAAAGGAAATAGTTTACTTCGCTTAGCGCAACAGTTTGTAAATACACATGAAAAATGATTTAACTGTCAATTTGTAAATGTGACCCAATTATTAGCAGATACAAATTTCTATTATATAAGCTATATTTAAAAGAATAGTTAATACCTTTTATCATAGAAACATCATTGGCTCCATCGCCAATAGCTAACGTGACCGCTTTTCTGCTTTTCTTTATAAGCTCGACGACCATCGCTTTTTGTAAGGGCGTCACTCTACAGCAAATTACTGATCGACAATGAAGGACTACGTCGAGAAATCTGAAAATATTAAAACCATATAAGATCAGTAGATTTCTTTTTTATTATACTTTAATTGACAATTTAGTAAATTTGACAATATTTCGCATTATTGAAATTCCAAAAACAACGATACTGAAAACGTTACTTTTGTCGTTTAAACTTTTTATTTAATCATCCATTTTGAAATTATTTATTAAATAGGACGGCCTTCAAACCAGAACAAATCCAATAGTAGAAGCCCAAGACGCTATAAGTATTTACTCGAGTATCATGGAGACCTATTGGATTATGAAGACTGGAAATTAAAAAGAAAGGTGTGTAGTCAATATATATTTTATATAAAAAAAAATGTATGCTCTTTTAATGGGGATAGTAGTACATTTTTTTTAAATATTAAAATTTTCTAGGCAAGTATTCTAATTAATTTTACCCAAAACCTAATTACTGACACAAAATTTAGAAAATTGAACAGAAAAACAACCAAACAGTACTCACTTTTCCTCGAGCTTCGGATGCAGGCAGTGCACGAGCGAGTGCCCGTTGACGACGATCGCGAACCCGTTGCTGTCGTCGGGGTGCTCGTGAGCGACTGTCGCGCCGCCCGCCGCGTACTCGTTGCTGAAACATGCGACCGCCACTACCGTCACTGCTACCACTACCACCACTGCCACTAAACACCCTATTACGCTTCAGCCTGTAATATACCACTACAGGGCATAGGCCTCTTTCCCCATGTAGGAGAAGGATCAGAGCTTAATCCACCACGCTGCTCCAATGCGGGTTGGCGGATATATTCCCTACCTATGAGTAACGATCGCTATCAGGTGTACATGATAACAACCGGGACCGACGGCTTAACGTGCTCTCCGAGGCACGGTGGGGAGACCCACTAGGACTGCACAAACACCCAGACCACGGCAAACAGCTGTATGGCCAATACAAATGTTTGTCATGTGCGGGGATCGAACCCGCAACCGCCAGCGCAACAGGTACAATCCATGGCTGTGACCGTTGCGCCAACGCGGCGTCGGCAGGTTAAAATTAAAAATGTCAGCACTTAATATCAGTGCCGATGACTATTCTATTGTAACTTTTTAAATAATTACGTTATTGATTGATTGATTGACATTATAGGAGAAGGGAATCATTTAATTATATTATTACTATAAATTATTATTTTCTTTTATTCAATATATTTCCCCATTTTTTATTAATAAGATGTTTATTTATGTTATAAGATATTTATTTATTTATAAGTTATTACATTTTTAAATTTATAAAAAAGAAAAAAATATTTAAAAATATATAAAAAAGAAAAAAAATAGTCAGGTGGCAGATTGAGGCCCAGGCCGCCGTTACTTAAAGCTACAGGCTGAGGGACCTCCTCACAATGCTGGCTGTTTCAAGCAACACTGCCTTTTGAACCTGACCCCCGATACAACAGTCACGTTAGAGTTTCTTAAGTTGTTGGTCGAAACTCTTCGCTTATAGACTATTGACCGAAAGAACAATGGGAATGATTATTATTGAATCTATATTCTACATGCTGGTAATCCCGTGGGCAAGGTCTAAATATTGAACTAATTTTTCTTTTTCCGCCTTTTCGAGACTATCGTCACGTGGAACGGTAATGTCAACATTAATTGTTCGGCGCGTTGATCGGTCTTTTAGCACTGTAGGTTTCATCATCATTACAGCCTATACAGTACACTGCTGGACATAGGCCTCCACAAGTTCACGCCAAAAATAACGTGAACTCATGTGTTTTGCCCATAGTCACCACGCTGGGCAGGCGGGTTGGTGACCGCAGTACTGGCTTTGTCGCACCGAAAACGCTGCTGCCCGTGTTCGGCCTGTGTATTTCAAAGCCAGCAGTTGGATGGTTATCCCGCCACCGGTCGGCTTTTTTAAGTTCCAAGGTGGTAGTGAAACTGTGATATCCCTTAGTCGCCTCTTACGACACCCACGGGAAGAGAGGGGGTGGCTAAATTCTTTAGTGCCGTAGCCACACAGCACAGTTATTGTTATTGGCTGCAGTAAACCTGTCAGTGACAATAGTCTAACCCAACACACACGACCATTTCCAAGAAATGGAGTTGGGTTATACCTATTATACATTAGGTAATACTTGAAGTAAAAACTTTGTGCCCCTTTTTACGAGAATAGCGCGGACTGAGAAGTATGAAATTTTGCACATTTATAGTTTATATAGAGAAGGAGTACAGAATGCTAATTTTTTTTAAATTATGCATAAAAAATACATTAAATCAATAAAAAAAAAAAATTACACACACTACCATGTATTTGACACACATACACACATATACTCTTTTGTTTATTATTATAGTATAGCCTTTGACAACAGAATATGTATAGTCAGTCAGTCAGTATAAGTATTGTCTTTGTCAACATCAACATCATCATCATCATTTCAGCCTATCACAGTCCACTGCTGGACATAGGCCTCTACAAGTTTGCGCCAAAAATGGCGTGAACTCATGTGTATTGCCCATAGTCACCACGCTGGGCGGGTTGGTGACCGCAGGGCTAGCTTTGTCGCACCGAAGACTCTGCTGCGCATCTTCGGCCTATGTCTTTGAAAGCAAGCAGTTGGATAGTTATGCCGCCATCGGTCAGTTTTTTTAAGTTCCAAGGTGGTAGTCGAACTGTGTTATCCCTTAGTCGCCTCTTACGACACCCACGGGAAGAGATGGGGTGGCTATATTCTTTACTGCCGTAGCCACACAACAGAACCTTATTAATTTTCAAATTTATAATGTTTATTAATTATGGTCAAATTTCACCATTGGGCACTGTAATAAGGCAACTCATTTTAAACGGTATTATTATAAACTGTAAAAACAAAATTTAAGCATGGTTACTGTTTTAGCAGACCACAAAATCAATAGACATGACTAAAATAGCAATTAAAGTTTTTAATTGTATTTATCCCATACACTTTATAAAAAAACAACACAAACATTAACGGCAAATTAGCAATAGCATGGTCACAAAGGGTAAACGTTATTTACGGGAGTAAATAGAAACATTTACTTTTAAAACTCTTTAAAATTATAAATAAGAGTACGTCAGCGATACATGGAAATAACTGTATCAAAAGTTGACTATTATACACGATTAATAATAATGCGAGGTGTGATGTAGTTTGATTGGTGATGTCATCATATGTCGTTTTATTATTATTTGTAAATTAGTTATAATTAAGATTTGGCTCGTTTTTTTTTTACACATTTTTATACTAAATCTAAAAATCAGCCAATCAATGTTTATATTTTAAAAAAATCTAAATTAGGAGATATGAATACTTTTTGAGGTATCATTAATAATGCGTATTTGAAAGTTTTACAGTTTATGTTCCCAACTAGTATGTTATGACTGGTATCAGCACTCATCTCGAAGAGGATTGATATCAGGCTAAAGATGTTCAGGGACTTAAGGTACATATGAAACGCAAAGGCAGAGCTTAATAAATGCCGCAAATATATTTGGAGTCAAACGTTACATATGAAACGCAAAGGCAGGGCTTAACAAACGAGGGTCGCAACGTCACCAGCACACGATAGCATACAGGCGGCTAGGGAGGGGCGCGGTACCTGTCCGGCTGAGAGTTATGTTCCCACCTAAAAGTGACGACGGACACGGCGGGCGCGTTGAGCTTGACGTTGGCGGCGCGGCCGGGCGACGGCCGCGGGCCCGCGCCGTTGGCCTCCGAGCGGCCCGGCGCCTCCGCCGTGCCTGCAACGCCGCCTCACGCTTTACACATGGCCGCACAGATCTCAGACACTCGATCGCTCACTTTATGATATTTAAAAAATTATTATCGAAAAACAATCTTATTACAAACAACATACAATATCGAAGCTTTTGTTTTTTTAATATTGCAAATCAAAACTAATTGGATTATTTGATTATAGCCTCCACCACCATAAGGTTATGGTCTGATTATTTTTTAATGTGCGTAACAAAACGGATCGATTGAATATAGGAACTCGTATCGTTTTCTAACGTTTACGCGAATTCCACTCATTATAATGAAACGACTTTTTCGGATTTTATCGCGGTTTTCGGATTAAGCCGTAAATCCGCATCATGAAGGTATAGGAAGTGAGTAAAGACAAGCCGTGCTGGTCACCGTGCGGCAGGAAGGTGTTGACGACGCGGATGGAGTCGCGGCACTTGGCCAGCTGGCGCTCCACGTCGTCGTGCGCCGCGCCGTCGATCACGAACACCTCCGCCATGTCGTCCGCCAGCAGCTGGCACGAGTAGCCGATGTTGATCGCCGTCTCTGGGGAGAGGGGTCCGTATATCATATTTATTAACTACGAAATGTACTGACCATATGTGTATACACGGTTGTCTGTTCTTAAGGTAAGTTAAATGGTAGTTTGATATCAGTTGAATTATTCATATATTTTTTTAAAATAAATATGTAACAAACTGAGAATCAGGAGAAGAATCATATCCTCTGGCATAAAATACTACCAACTACGTAAATGGGCCAGTCAAATAGACAACAACTACATTGAAATTCCTTAGCAATTTATTTAATCAGTTCAGGTAAACCTAGTTAGTCATATAACGATTATTTAAGTAAACGTTTTATTTCATCGTATCATTATTACCTTGTTTATCGCCAGTTAGTACCCATATTTTAATTCCTGCCATACTAAGATTTGCTATTGTTTCTGGTACTCCATCTTGGAGTTTGTCTTCTATTGCTGTTACACCTGCAAAATTGAAACAAATATTAACATACCAGAATCTTACGTTTAGAATTTAGATCGACCAATTTAACCTTATGATCGCAACTTAGTGAGTCAGTTCTGGGTTACAGGAAGAAGTTACTGAAATTTTCAAAATTATTTCTCTAATCTTTTTATCTCTTGTCAATTATATTGACGTTGTTGCAAAATTAAAGCCGTCATATATAATTTTAATTATATATATAATAATTAAAATTATAATTATATGTAAAAATTATATGTTTTTTTTCTTGGCATAGCGACTAAACGGGGAAATGCTGCCTGCATCCTTGGCACAATTCTATGTGGACATGATGACCAAAACTATTTGTAATTATTTAGTTTTTTTTTATGTTGTGAATTGTAAATATGTATAATGTATAATAAACTATTGTTCATTTATTTTTTAGTTGTGGAAGATATTATAAAATGATATATAATTTATGTGGCGTAATTGTGAGGTTAAAAAGGGAGGCAAACATCTTAACCTTAGCGTATTAACATATATGATGAGTTAGTTTTTTTAAAGCGACAAAATTTTTTTTAAGACCACATTCTTATTTGTGTTTTTTTATTTAGTGATGTTTTTTCATGTAATTTTACGATTTAAATCGTAAGTAAATTTCAGTCGCATCAAACATTGAGCGGCGAGTGCACAAAGCGCAACAGTAGTGAGGCGGCCCTACCCAGCAGCGCCAGCTCGGTCTCGATCTCCTCGTAGATGGCGTCCAGGCGCTCGTCGCGGTCGCGCAGCGCCAGCGCGGCGGCCTGGTGGCGCCGCTTCCACTCCGCGAAGCCGCGCTCCTCCAGCGGCCGCCACGCCAGCGCCAGCGTGCGCAGCCCCTCGCCCGCGAACTTCTGCACCAGACCTCACGCTTAGCGGACCCCACTCTCCAAACAAAACTTTTTTTTTAATGTCACTAGGTCGGCAAACAAGCGTACGGCTCACCTGATGGTAAGCGATTACCGTACCTGTAACACCATAAAAGGAAGCATCGCAAGCGCGTTGCCGACCCAATCCCCAATCCCCCCAGGAGCTCTGGTCACCTTACTCACCAACAGGAACACAATACTGCTTGAAAACAGTATTATTTAGCTGTGATCTTCTGTAAGGTCAGGTACTACCCCAGTCGAGCTGCTCCATATTTTGAGCATGAAATTCCTGCTGTGCCCTACCTCAGTTAAAACTGCCTAATACGAGTCATAGCGACGACCACCAATCGACATAAAAGACTTAGTTACGTTACAAACTTAAGTGACGTTCCCAGTGTCATCCAGCAACCTTAACCTAGTCACAATATGTATGTAGTATGTGTCTAATTTCACAGCAGGAATTTCCTGCTCAAATTATGAAGCAGCCCGACTGGGGTAGTACCTCGACCTTACAGAAGATCACAGCTAAATAATACTGTTTTCAAGCAGTATTGTGTTCCTGTTGGTGAGTAAGGTGACCAGAGCTCCTGGGGGGATTGGGGATTGGGTCGGCAACGCGCTTGCGATGCTTCTGGTGTTGCAGGCGTCTATAAGCTACGGTAATCGCTTACCATCAGGTGAACCGTACGCTTGTTTGCCAACCTAGTGAAATAAAAAAATAAAAAAAGGTAGTGCACGCTAAATCCTAGTGTCTCGGTAGACATCACCCTCCTATTATATCATTAGCTTTATTAAACGTTTTTTAAAACGATAAGTTAATTAATGTCCCCAGTAATCTGTATGGCCAAAATATTTGTCGTGTGCGGGGATCGAACTCGCAACCGCCAGCGCGTAACGCGTCGTCATACTGTCATGTGTCGTACATTGTATTAGATAAAGTAATTTAACTTTTACATTATGTGTACGGTTTCATGTTATAGTTTAACATTTTATAACAATGGATAAGAAAAACATTACTATCATAATTAAGTTAAACGAACTTACATTTAAATGCTCTTGTGTTTTTGATTTCACTTCTTCCTGACTGCTACGTTTTAATCTGTCGTATATTACATTATCAGCACCTTTAGTATATAACCTAATTTCACCATCCTTCTTCAATATCACGGACATTCTTTTTCTAACATTATTAAAATCTAATATACATAACAACTCATACACCTGAAACAAATAAAAATATATTAAAGAAAATTACATAATAATAATCATAACTATAAATTCAAAGTGACAGAATGTTACCTCTGTTTTACCCATAACTTCTATAGTAATCGTATTGGGCGAGCGTTCTCTGAACACAAAACCAAAATTTCTCGCCGCCGACACTAGTGCCGCCTCGTCCGGCGATTGTGCCTGTAATAAGTCGTCAATAAGATGATCTTCGTTTATTCTTAAAATGATTACTTTTTTAGACAATACCTGTACTTGGTCAAAACACGTTTTTATTAAATTCTGTTGCTCTTTTTTTATAAGAGTAACGAGATAGCGAAATATTCCCTGTTTTTGTAATGTGTACGCTCAGAACAGTACTCTGTTGTGTGTCATTTATATATTAATGTTATAAAGCTGAAGAGTTTGTTTGAACGCGCCAAATCTCAGGAACTACTGGTTCGAATTGAAAAATTATTTTTGCATTCGATAGTTCATTTTCTGAGAAAGGCTATAGGATATATAATACGGTGTGAAGTCGCGGAGCGCCGGTAGTAAATAAAGCCTTCAGTACCTGGTACTCGAGGCGGCCGTTCTTCTGCTCGGGCATGACGGTGTGGCAGAGCGCCAGCAGACGGAAGAAGTCGTACACATGGCGGTCGCCTTGCCGGACTGCCTTCAGTAGCTTCGAGTCGAAGAACTTGAACTCGGGCTCGTACTCCGGGTTGTCGGAGAAGTCGAGAGGTTCTGTGTTCTGTCGTATGTGAAGAACGGTTACTTTATTGCTTTCTGTTTTTTTTTTAATATTTGGAAAATTGAAACATATATTTTTTATTTAGCTAAGACAAGACTAATAAATTAAAAAAAAATTCATTCGTTGATATCATAAAGATAATTTCGACGATAAATATTTGTTATATTTACTTACAACGCAACAAAAAAACCATATTGCTACACAATCATGCAAAATCATGCAATACAACAACAAGTATACGAATCGTAACAACATGCAACTTTGTGAAGTATGTTAATGAGTTAATCATGTACTAAGAGAGAGTATGTGCAGGATTAGTCATATAATGTTTAGCACAGTATTAATTGCGACATCGATCATCGATTTTATATTTAAGGTTAGTGTACTTTTACTTCTAGTAGTGGGTTTAACAGGTTATATTTTCGAAAGATACCGAAGAGAATAAAGGTTTACAACAGCATAACTCCTTCTTATAATCAATTTATTAGTGTATAAGAGAAATATTAATTTGAAATTTTAAATGTTATAGCGTTTACTGAAAGATCAATAGGGCTATTATTTAGTATCATAATCGTTAGCGTTAGCGAGAGAAATTTAATAATACGACTCCGACACATCATACTACGAAGAGACCAAGCCGAATCGCTAACAGAATCTTGACTCGTGCGACCCACCTTTGGAAACCAAAAGGTTTCAAATGTAGAAAGACTTACTAAAGCCGCGTTGACGACTATTTTTACGCAATGAGAATTAATCATCGTCACTTTTTTACTGCTCGGTCCCGAATCATTCTTGACAAAAGAATGCAGCTTCATGAAAATGATTAGATTACGTTGACGTTCCCATGTGTTTAGATTACTGCTTGCCGACGAAAGATGATCCCGAGAAGGGATACGAGCACATTCAGAGATAATGGATTCTTAAGGCTAGTTCGCATTAGGCTAGTAGTTTAGAGGAGTAGCGAATTATTAAGTATTTAAACTATAATAGCAACAATTTGGTCGAGAAGATTCGAAAGAAATTTAATCAAGACGACTTCTAGCATACCTTGGTCAGTTTTGCTTTACAAACATTTGTGTACCATTCCCACTGGGTTGCAAGCGACACTTGGGTAGGATCGAGCGTCTTATACTTTATTTTTTTGTGTACATAGGTTAAAAAGTTAAAAACAATAACTTGACACTAAGCACAGAGATATTAAGACAGCAGCGTGCTCAAATCCTTCTTCTACAGGGAGACAGAGGCCTACGCCCACTAGTAGAATCTTACAGGCTGAATTGAGCAAGTCACTAGCCCAATGCGAGCTGGCCTGGAGAGCGTCAACGCGGCCAGTGGAGGGGGGGGGGGGGGGGCAAGAGTCAAGGGGAGCGTCGGGTGGGGTGAGCGTACGTGCGCGTGCGGCTCGGCGCCGGGCGTGCTGCGGCCCTGTTCGTGCTCCAGCTCCAGCAGGCGAGCGCGCGCGCCGCCGCCACCGGCTGCAGATCCCTCTGCACGCCTGCGCCCGCGCTGCGTCACACACCCGTCACACTCGCGTCACACACGTCACACACGTCACACACGCGTCACACGCGCCTACCACCCGAACGTGCCGCACGTGCCGTTCGATTCATATGAGTTGTCACAACATTATAACAGTTTTTTTTTTTTTAAATAACTGCGGAGTTTCTTGCAGTTATTCTTCTCGGCAGAATCTACATTTGGAATCGGTGGTAGCTTCAGATTTAATGATGGTTAAAATTCTAATTTGTAAAATATCAATTCGTAGGTGTTTTTGAAGCCTATTATTACAATAATATTATTTTTAACTTTGATTTTATCTTACCCGGAGTTACCCTATCCGTGTTGTGGTGTACTTTGTAATTGTTTTTATGATGTCGTTCACAGCGTACCACACGCGCTGGTCGTGCAAGCAACATATGCGTCAATCACACTTCGATATTTATGAGTCACCCTATGTGTTCTGGTGTACCATGTACTTTACTCACTTGTTTTGTTAAAAGGAATACTGGTGATTTGTTTGAACGTAACGTATAAATTATCGCGCGTTTATTTGTAATTTGTGCTGCGGTATTGTGCATGCAAGCTCTAAAATACTACTAATCGAGGTAGATGGGTGGTAGATTCGTGTAAAAATACTTTGTTATGACATTATTTTAATTGAAACGGTACTGCGAGTGTCGACGAACTTAGGTATAGGCAGGCAACGAGAACGAATCGTTTCGAATTGATGGTCAATGCATGAATAACAAACGAGTGTTCACATATAAATTATTCAAACAAAATGACATAACAAACATACACGTCTTTCAACGAGAAACATTAATTGACCACAGAGGCTGACCGCCACAAATATTATATTGCCACTCAGAATCAAGAATACAAAATCGCAAAAATTCAAAACATGCAAATAAATTCAATTCGATAATACGTGCTATTTTCAAAATGTATAGAACTAATCGCTCGCTCATATTTATTGTGTTGATCATCTCGAGAACAGCCTACATGCAAGTCCGCCGTGTCTTCTAAAATATTTAGTGCCTATCTACTCGTGAAAATATTCGGTAATCTGGTTGATTGTAAAAGCAGTGTAACTTACGTCAGTGAGTTCGATGGCCTCGCCCGTGTTCTCGTCCACCACGTCGCCGTAGCTGATACCGGCGATCGAGCACTTGTTAAACGTCATTATATTTTGCGTTAATGTGCCGGTTTTATCAGAGAATATGTATTGGATTTGACCTGAAAAATATACGAAACACCTCATGAAAACTGAATTAGTTGTGTACCCATTACTTTCTACAAATAAACTTAATTTTTATGCAACTTACCAAGTTCTTCATTTAATGTTGTAGTACGCGCCTTAGCCGCTGTTCCAGTCTTTTCGTAATACATTTTTTCATCCCAGTTTATTAAAAAACTCTGCGCAAATCTGATTACCTGCAAAAACAATAAAACTATGTGATTATCGTAAAATATATACGCATTAGCGCTACCCCTAAGCCGGCTGACCTCTCTAATGGTCATTAATCTATTTATGAACGAGCTCGATCATTCCACCCCAACGGAATAAAAGTTCTATTTTCGAAACAGTAATTTAATATAAAAATGAGTGTAATCGATCTTTTACGTTGAACGTTATGTTCAACGTTAAAAGGAAAAGTTCAAGTGCGAGTAGGTACATCTCGCACTTCCGTAGTTCCGGTCCCAATTTTTATATTGAGATGAAACTTAAATTTTTTATTAGTCAACCGTGATATGTATCGTGCGTGACGTGCATCTGCAACGTCACCGAATTCCATAAAACTAAAAGTGTTGAAAATTTTAAGCTTTTCTTTACATTTTCAAAAATCACATTAGTCCAGTGACTTATCTCGACAGAGATGTACTACCAGAGATACCAACAGTGGAATCTTAGTAAAAGTAAGTTGGTACTACTGGATACCCTTTAAAAAAGTTTACTCACCTCGACGGAGACGTACAACGAGATGGGCACGACAGTGTTCATGACGATCGCGTACGAGAAGAATACGAGGAGCGCTATCACGATGGCGCCCGAGGCGGGCTCTGCGGGCACCAGCGTGTCCCACGGCAGGTAGGCCTGGAAGTAGCGCCCCACCAGCCACTCCCACACGCCGCACGCCACCGTGCAGAACACGCACATCGACAGCAGGAACAGCACTATCTGGGTGTGGACAACTCTAACTGACGATTGCGCTTACACTTTTAGTCTAACTTTAGGATCGCACTGACAGTTACGTGTAGTTTAGTAGTGGTGGTCAGCGCGAGACGTTTTAGTATCGTGTTGATTTCCGCTAAATACGGACTAAAAAAATTATGAGTTCACTAACTAACCAAGTCACGTGTAGTTTAGCAGTGGTGGTCAGCGCGAGACGTTTTAGTATCGTGTTGATTTCCGCTAAATACGGACTAAAAAAATTATGAGTTCACTAACTAACCAAGTCACGTGTAGTTTAGCAGTGGTGGTCAGCGCGAGACGTTTTAGTATAGTGTTGATTTCCGCTAAATACGGACTAAAAAAATTATGAGTTCACTAACTAACCAAGTCACGTGTAGTTTAGCAGTGGTGGTCAGCGCGAGACGTTTTAGTATCGTGTTGATTTCCGCTAAATACGGACTAAAAAAATTATGAGTTCACTAACTAACCAAGTCACGTGTAGTTTAGCAGTGGTGGTCAGCGCGAGACGTTTTAGCATCGTGTTGATTGCCGCTAAATACGGACTAAAAAATTATGAGTTCACTAATTAACCAAGTCCTAGAATAGAACGCTCAATGAAGGCAAAGGCGCGCTTGCAATTGTCAGTATGACAGCTATACGTTATTCAGAATGGCTTTGTTGTTCATAAGTTTTGGGTGGTTAGCGCCGACGGTCAGCGTGCGGCCAGACTCCGAAATCAGTCTAAATACTATCGCTGCTAGTGAACGTTAAAACTTATCACACATTGTAGTCAAGTATTTATTTTCTTATAGATTGAAGATGTCTATCTTTTGTATGTTAGAAAAATTACGAACTGCGTGTTGTACTTCATTTTCGTAGAATTAAATTTTTTCGTAATGCGGTTCATCCCTAAATAATTCCGTTTTGACTTATCCTTCTCCTAGTTTTAAAATATATTCATATTAAATTTCATCATATCAATATCACCTTTGGCCACGAAAGTCTAACAGCAAACAGACTTAATGTTTAATATTACCGTACTAATCCGTACAGATCAATAAAAATGATTAGAGATTGGATTTTAATGTGACTTATCACAACGATACCATATAACATAATTAAGTCTAAAACATAACTTATGCCGTTAAATAATAATTACAAACAAAAATACATGGTATATTTCATACAAAATAACTAAAGAGATAATGGACTGACAGTTTTTTTTAAAAGTAACTGCGGAATTTTAGCTGTCGAATTTTATATGCAGAATCTACATTCTGAATCGGCGAAATGAAGCTCCTTATCAAATACATATAGGTAATTATTATTTAAAAAAAAATCTATAATATAAATGAGAAAGGGACTTAATCCCATACTTACCCCTATAATAAGAAAATTAAGTAGCCTATCTATGCTGGTGCGCTTGAACTTGGTCTTGCCGGAGTTCTGCATGAGCTTGGTGTCCTTCCCCGCGAACACCACAACCCCGTAACACCACGACGTATTCCGAAGCACGCAGCCCCGCAGAAGGATTTTGTCATTATCCAGCGAGAAGTGCTGGTCGCGCCAGCTCAGCGTACCTGTAATAATTTACTCATTATTGTACCTACACAAATAAGGAGATTACAATTAATTATGATTGAGGTAGGGCAACGCAGGATATATCCAGCTCAAAATCTGGAACTGCCCAACTGGGGAAGTAGGTACCTCAAACTTACAGAATATAACAGCTAAATATTTACTGTTTTCAGGTAGTATTGTGTTCCTGTGGTGAGTAAGGTGGCCTGAGGTCCTGGAGAGGATCGGGGGTTGGTCGACAACACACAATGCGTTTGGTGTTCTAGGTATTTATAGAATACGTTAACCGCTTTTTTTCAGACCCGTAAGGTTGTTTTCCGACCTAGTCGAATAAAAAAAATATACTAAAAAGTTTTTGTGCCAACTCCGACACGCGACTGAAGTTTACTCCTTAAAATAAAAACACACCTTACTACTTACATACCTTAATATATAAACATGAAATTTTTTCAATAATTCATCAATATAATATATATAAATTACAACAATACCACTAAATGTCAACATAGTGATTGTAAATTAAAGTCTGAGTCGAACGTTCAGTAATGTTTAATTTTTGAATATTCATCATATTACAATGAACCCAATTAATTATGTATTTGTATCATCTTACCTTAATCTTAAGAATTTTGTTACGACAAGCAATTAAACATTTAAGGATCGTTTTAAGGTCGCTTCTACTTTGCAAGATAAAAGCGGATTACATCAAGCTTAACATATGTTGTATTGTAGCACATTTGTATTTAAAATGTTAGTTATATTTTTATTACATTGTAAGGGCCAAAATAACATACGTATGGTCCATAAATTATATAACCTTTTTGTTCTGTATCTTTAACCCATTAATTATATAGGAGACACTGTTTATCTAATAATAAAAATTATCATTAACTTCGTCATATCACGATGATCATCTGACGACGCTTTGGCGCATCGTTCTCAGGCCCTGGCCTGGAAGTCGCGGGTTATATATCAGCTCATAGTAAATATTTGCATAACCAAGATGATTGCCATGGTCAAGGCGCTTGTACTTAAGTACAGAGTTTCCGGCCCCCGAATGTGGAGTAAGACGGACTGCGGGTCGTTGAGTATGAGATATTCATTTATTTATTTTATGTAATTACTTTTAATGTGTTCAGCCCTAAAAAGAATTATTTTCAAACAAACGTAATAATGTGTTTATATTTGAGGAATAAAAGCTATTACGAGTGAACAATGCAGAAACCAATTTCCATCCGTCAATTACTATCTAATTTAACAGCAAAATCATCGTTTAGTTATGAAACCGCAGCTCACAGCGCAGTTCTGCAACGTGATTGCGTGTATGAACTATCACGCCGAGCATCGTCACTAGTGCCTTATATTAACCAACTTCCAAAAAAGGAGGAGGTTCTGATTTCGATTGTATTTTTATGTATGTTACCTTAGAACTTTTGCGAGGGTGGACCAATTTCAATGATTTTTGTTTTAATCCACTAGAGGGCAATAGCAGTTTATTCTTTATAAATAATTCAGATCAATCTTTTTTAATCGAAAGCTGATGGTTGCTGTGTGGCTACGGCACTAAAGAATTTAGCCACCCCCTCTCTTCCCGTGGGTGTCGTAAGAGGCGACTAAGGGATAACAAGGTTCCACAACCATCTTGGAACTTAAGAAGCCGACCGATGGCGGGATAACCATCCAACTGCTGGCTTTGAAATACACAGGCCGAAGACGGGCAGCAGCGTCTTTGGTGCGACAAAGCCAGTACTGCGGTCACCAACCCGCCTGCCCAGCGTGGTGACTATGGGCAAAACACACGAGTTCACGTTATTTTTGGCGTAAACTTGTGGAGGCCTATGTCCAGCAGTGGACTGCATAGGCTGTAATGTAATGTAATGTATGATGGTTGTCTTGCGGTCCCATTTAAATATGATCGAGATCTGATGACTACTTTTTGAGTAATCTTTGATAACGCGTATTTACTTGACTATTTTTCGTCTACTTACGTTGTTGCACTTGTCAATGTAATTGAAGTCGGTTTTTTTCGTTTGCCAGCAAACCCAATTATAATCTTACTAATATTATAAATACGAAAGTTTGTGAGGATGGCTGGATGGTCGGGAGGATCTTTGTAACTTATTGAAACTTGGTACACAGATAGCTGGAGAATCTTCCATATATTTACATTTATGGAATCGGAAATTACGCATGTGAAACCGCGCGCGCAGTTATAGTCAGCACATAAATCTCTGATACGATCTCAGGTGCAATAACTTAATGACATAAAAGTTATCATTTACGTAATTGAATAATGAATCGAAAACAGGTTTTTAAACATTTAAAGGTTGCATTCATTCATTGCTATTTAAATAGTTATGTAAGTGTTCTTAATATATGTGGCTATTTTTGTGTTATGCGGTCACCGAGACCGGTAATCGTTTGTAACACTAAATCATCTATAATTGAGTTCCTGAATAAAGAAATGAATAAAAGGCAGGCTAAACAGCTGAGGGACGAAGGTAGGGATGCTGGCTTTTATCTTTACGTCAGCTACTTTACGTCGATTTTGTGTTTGTGAAACTATTTAAAATACAAATACTGAATTTATATACCTTCAAATTTATTAAGTAGATTGTTGGGCGTTTCGCAGACGATCTCGCCGTCGAAGGCACCGAGTTGTGCGTCATCCTGACCCATCGCAGCCGTCTCTAGAAGGCACTGACGACATTTCAGATTCGTCTCTCTAAAAATAAATAAATTTGCATTGTCAATAAAATATTTCAGTACCTTTACCATAAATGTCCGAAACAACGTTCAACAATTTACTTTATCATATATACAATTGTATAAAGTAAATAAAAACACGTAGCATATCACACTTTGACGATATACTTACAAACATATAAAATGTTTATATAACGAGTAAATAGTAAAAAAAACATATACCTATGAAAATCATAATTTTACAGTACCTAATTAAACATATAAGTGAGCATTTATGATAAATATAATTTAATAATCGAAGAAGAGAAATTACCGTAATTTTACACTATGGTAAACTAGTCATTATGATGTTACAATGTTCAAACTGATTACAGTTGTCAGGTGTGCTTAACGTTCATTTAAGCTATTACTGGGCATTTTAAAGATAATTAAAGGACGAAATTTTATGTCAAAATAATAAATTATATATCCATTCATTTATTCGTTCCTTTGGAAGCGTAGACATCGTGTACATACAAACATCCTATCATATTTGGATACTGGTAGCTAATAGTGTCAAAAGTACTGGCAATTTTCCTCCAACGTCACTTAGAATAGAGTAGCCAAGAAGGTCGAAATTACAATCTCCATAGAATTTTTCAGAGCGTAGAAATAATAACTATGAATAATCCAAATCGGTTCCATAGTTTCAGAGTACATTTGAACATAATTTAATACTAAGCGAAGACTATTATACATATTCATAAACACTTAACACCACCCACATCTTCAGATTTCTCTTGATATATCGTCACATCATAGCACTTGAGTTAATCAGTGATTTTAAGACAGGGTCTTAGTATGATAAACACTTTCACATTTATACTTAAATCACTGTATGATTAACGTTTTAGCAAGCAATGACCTTAACCGATAATAAGAAATACGTAGGAGTACTATTTACAGTATGTTGTATTCTTATATTATAAGTCTAACTGGAAATCCCGAGTGGTTTCTTCTTCGTAGTTTCGGTACATTAATTATCATTTCTTATTACAGTGCCGATTGAATGAATCATATCTTAATATTATATAGTCTATACAATTCCTTACATACATAAAAAGTTATTTTGATTGTATTCTATCAATCTCGATGTACGCCTACTCTATCTATCTCGAGATAATACCTACTTGAGAAATTAGCCGATTGTCGCTTTTCAATGGTCGATGTGCATTATTAATTTATTGCCGGGTACTGTAAGCTTTAAGCTTTGTTTACTTTTATGTCTCGATCAAGCTCTTTGTTAATAGTACAATATCTATACAAATAAATAAAATTGGAGTGCCTGTTTGTAGTATTAAAATAACCGTTTTTTTTTACTTTTATTTTAGAAATTTATTTATTTTATAACTGAACAATAACTTTTTTGTCAAATTCCATGCGGAAGAAGTTGCGAGCACGTCACGAGTTGTTAATATAAATTTACAGATTAGTAACGAATAACCCAATTTTGTCTTTAATATCTCAAAAAGGTATAGATTAGTATAGATATTCAAGAGCATTCACAGCGACTATAACATAGCTAATTTAAAAATACTTCTTGTATTTGTCGATTTTCATAAATTGGAGAACGTGTTATACACGCACAAGCATATGTTAATTATAAAGAGCCGATTGACTTACAATACCTCACGGCTGTCTCGGGACGACGTCGGATTGGCATGCTTTCAAAGAATAAGTTTATTCTATCAGTAATAAAAAAAATCCTATTTGATCCTATTTCAGTCCAATCAATGAATCTCACATAGTCATACCAAGGTATCATAACTAATAGGACATAGCATCTACAATATTATGATAATTTTTAAGATTATTATGAAATACTTTATTATTATATGTTAATTTTACTCATTTATAATAAGGGCATTTTTTCAGAACAGTACAATTCGTCGTCGATTCGAAATGTCAGTAACCCTGGCCAGAAAGCTCGATGTATTTCGGAACACATCCAGCGATTTAGTTTCTATATAAAGATCCAGCTTTCCATTTTTATAAAGTAATTTTTTATTATAATTTATTTTACGCAGCAATTGGTTTCGTAAAACACTAAATGTAACCAATTGACGAAATTTTCGTCGTAAATAGTCGCCGTCGACACGCGGTAGGCCTATGACGTCAGCTACGTTGATGTTCAAATTCCACGCAAAAAATTAAGTTATTTATATATCGTGTCTAATGTTATGACGGCGTTTTTGGCAACCGCACAGTTTACTTTACACGCCATCTCCCATATCGTAGTTTGTACAATAGTAAAATATAATTGTAGCGGCGGTACATGACCGCTAACTGGGTGACGGTAATCTACTTCTTATTTCTAGGTTACGATTAGTAAAACAACAACAACAAATAATTTAAGTTTTACCTCTTTAAGTTTTTATTAGATTAAAATCTATGGCAGTTAGAAAACGCTATATAGTAACATTAATATTTCTAGGAAAATTTTTATGATTCATCCATAGGATTTATCCAATTTATCACAACTGGATCATTGAAACGTGAATTGTAAACATTGATACAAGTAATAGGTTATTTCTCTTAAAAACCTACACTACCACAAGAACACACCTCTTAAATAAAATGAATGACCACGAACAGTTCCATATGAAAAAAAGAATAATACACCTAATATTTATATAGTCCATATAAGAATGTTTGCAGAGGTTGGAGGCGTTTGTGTTCGTTTCCTGACAACCTAACGACTTATTTATTATCCTACTGAGAGAGGTTGAGTGTGAGGCGTCAATACTTACCCGTCTAGTTCAGCAGTCTCTATGTAACATAGCCCGTTGGGTTCCGAACTGCTGAGAAGCAGTATATCCGCTGCAACGAACTGGTCGTTCTCCAGCCTGATGACGTCTCCCACCTGAACAGACGCCCACTTCTCCTCCACAAGCTTGCCATTACGCAGTGTCTTCGCTCGCCTGTGGTTTACTTGCGAGTCGTTCTGATGACGTTGCTGTAATTAACATGACTCGTTAAAACACAGCGATGAGTAACACATTTTATTAATGAGAAAATATAAAAACTTAATTAACAAAATGAAATTAAAAGTAACTAAAATACGTTTGAGCCTGACATTATAACTGGGTCAAGTAATTAGTTAATTCTGCTAATTACCAAAAAAAAAATAAACATATATATCTTCAAAAAAAAAAAAACGATAAACACGTTTTTGTTACGCTCTTGATGCAACTAACATTTATTATTTGTAAGTATATAGTCTAATGCTACAATCGTTTTCACATAATTCTTTTAGAATTATGCGAATTAATAAAAATAAAACTTTATAACAATTTTAACTATAAGATTGCCTGGAAGAAATCGCTAAGGAGTGATAAGGTCACCTTATTGTTATATTTTCTTTCTTTACGATTTCGTATTAAATTAGTCTTTGTGTATAAAGATTAAATAATGAAAATATGTAACAATAATAATAATCTAAGTTAATCTCGAAGAAAGATCTAGGGTAAGTATTCTTTAATTAAGCTTACAATTTCATTTGTTAAATTGTTCAGGTACGTTTAGAATTTCTGAACTAGTTTTCCTTAATAAAACATTTAAAACAATTTTAATTTATGCATATGTTTATAAAGTATTACGTTGATAAGTATATAAACATACGCAAAGTATTTACCTTGGCATAACGTGTAATCGTTCTCTTATCACACGTTACTCATATCCGTTGTGAGTATTTCTTTACGTTACGATTATACGATAGAAACTGATTAAGTTTCACTAAGTCTCTAGTTGTAAATGGTATAAGTCGTTTATATGAGTAGGTATGTGAAACGAGATATAAATAATTTTGTTTGGCGCCAACTACCGATCCATTAAAAAAACCACTTCTGTGATACATCCATAACGCTTATTTTAACATATTATTAATTTCTATTTTTTTTTATTTTTACCCATCTACCGAAGCAGGCTAATGTTTTTCGAGTGTATGTATGTATGTATGTATGTGTGCAGATTTTTATGTTTTTCTCTACAGCCTATACGGACTGAAGGTTTTTAACGTTTGAGGTGTTGTAAGATTCGTCTTTACGGCCCGAGTAACACTGGGTACATAAAAAAAAAATCAAAATGGCGGATTTTGACCCCACAAAACACAAATTAACAAAAATATGTCTACTAAACATATCGAGTGGAGTATCACGTTAGGGACTAGATTAGCTAATTTCAGAAATATATACCCTTAAATCCAACGAAGCACCCTCGAGAGATCAAAAAAAAATCGCATTGCTTTGCTTAGAAAAGAAACTTAGGTTTCAGAAAGGTGCTTATTTATTAATGATAATCTAAAAAGTCTTATATAAAAGCTATTTATTAAGACAACAAAAAACTCGACAGCGACAAATAACCACTAAAAAGGGAAAAACAAGCTTAAGAATTTAGTGTGAAGTGTATTCAGTGCACCGTGTATTATATTCCATTCGATACTTAATAAACTAAAGATATTGTTAAAAGTTTTCAAATTATTGCAAGCGGGGACAAAATATAACCCAAATAAATTCAACTGATAGTAGTTCAAATAGGTTTTGTCAATGTTCGATTGGTAGCATCTATAATCAGTGTTTTGTAGAGCTTTCTTGTCTACCAAATACGGATCAAAAGATGGGCCTTATCATAGGATAGAAGGATGGTTTGTCTGTACCTTTATATAGTGAACTTCAAAAAACATTACTTTGAACGTTTTTGCAAACTTCAGTTTTACGAATCACATAAACAAACCAGTCCCTTCACACAAGAAAACGTATATAATTCAAAGTTTGTATATAATTTAAAATGTAATAAAACTAAAAATAAATAAAATACATTTGAAATACGTAAACAATATTGTTGAGTGTGAAATAAAACAGTTGTGCCAAACTTCTGGTTACTATGCAATGATGCTCTGCTTTATACTTACTAATGGATATATTACAGATAGATACGCGGAAACAATAGAACGTGGTTATGTACTTAAGCTCAAATTTCGATTAGCCTGTTGGCGCAGTTTTGCAATGACTTCTACTCTGGAGTTTATGGGTTTAATTCCCGCCTTAAGTTTGGGTGTAATTTATGTATTTATCTATAATTGTGTTATTTAAACGTATACTTATCGGATTTTTTTTTCTAAGTATACAGTAGTCGACCAGTGCTGCGAAATAGGTCTATTTAGCGCCAATGGGACAATATCACCGCTTGGTAAGTAATATAGTCATATTACTTACCAAGCGGTGATAATATTTTATTTATTGTCTATAGATAGCCTTTACTAGGCTACTGTGACGAATGTGAAATATTAATTCAAGGGCTTATTTTTCAAGTATAAATAATAAAGAAGATTTAGTGAGTGAAAACAAAACTTCGAAACCATGTGTTACTTACTGCCAATGAATATTGCATTAATTAGGACTACGAAATATATTTTGCAGTTATTTACTAGTAAAAATTATGAAGATTCGACCATAGTAGTTAAATGAAATAATGGTGGATTTATTGAAGCACTCTTAACCTTATAGAAACAAAGAAACTGAAAATTATGTTTAAAAAAATGTTTTATAAAAAGTTAAAATTTCTTATAACGGTACTTGTTATATAAGAAATATTTATTATTTCAAAAAAAAAAAAAAAAAAAAAATAGTCAATGTCACTTAGAATCTTAACTATTTATGAAATGGGTGAAAATATAAAAAAAATAAATAATAATGTTTGATCGCAAACGAAAAATACCAACTCAATTACATCGACCAGTACAACGTAGGTAGACGAAAAACTAGTGGGGTAAATATGCGTTAATAGAGATAACTCAAAAAGAAATAGTCAAATCTCGATCAAATTTTAATGGTATTACATGACAAGCATCAGCTTTCGATTGAAAAAAGAATTATTGAAATTGGTCTACGCAGTCAAAAGTTCTGAGATAACATACATTACAAAATACAGTCGAATTGTCGTCCTCCTTTTTTGAAGTCGATTAAAAAATAAACATTACGAATGTACTTTAATAGTTAAATATTATCTTTTTATTAATAATTTAATGTTCATTTTTAGTATAAAATATTGGTTAGTACAAAAAACTTAAGTAAATTTTAAATTAATTTGAAACTTCCTGCTGTATTTGCGCACCATGATGCGCGCGCGGGCTGCGCCAGGGCTACATGCGCGCCGAAGTGAGGCTACTTCGGACAAAATGATTCTGGGTAGTACTGTAGTCGACTGTTACCTTATATAGATTATGTTGCTTACCTTAGATTACCGTGTGTGTATATTAAAGATATTTATTTATATATTATAAATTTGCAGATGTAAGTTCTCGTACTTACAAAGTCGTCGTAGGCGTCTTTAACGGCAGTGAGGGCGAGCACACCGATGAGGGGTATCGCGGTGGTTATCGGCGTGAGGGACGATATGGCCGGTATAAGCTGAAGAACCAGCAGACACAGGAAATAGAAATTGGCCAGACGCTGGAACTGCTCCAACAAGTTTAATGGCAGGAACGTGATGATCGAGTACTTCGATGTTTTGATATAATTGTTCTGAAACAAATACGATGAGACAACAAAATTAAACATTCATTTAAACAAACGTGTCTAAATAAGGTATACGATACGTTTTTAAGCTTATTAAAATTATTAAAAATGCGATGACTTCGTTGAGATCCTTATATGAGTATGTAATATAGAAGCTGCATGGTTGCCAAGAAGATAAAAAGACTGTATATGTTATGGATCAAGTGATTAATTTGGCATCATATAATTGTGATTGCTCGCAAACGAAAAAAAAACCGACTTCAATTACATCGATAAGTAAAACAACGTAAGTAGACGAGAAAATAGTCGGAAATCGGTCTATTTAGTCAAAAGTTCTGATGGTAAAAAAAACGAAAAAAATAGTAATCGAATTGAGAACCTCCTCCTTCTTTGGAAGTCGTTTATAAAATGACCGCGCAGTTTGATAAGAGCCCAATATGGAAGTTTAATAAAAAAAATAGAAATACCTACAATAATCAAATCGACCGAGCATTATTTACAATGCTCGTTACCTATGCGGCAGAAGAATTATATACACGTCCATAACATATACAACAGTTGGAATTCAGAGCCTAAATTATAAGTATATTTTGTAATTTAGGTCTACTACTTTGCTGTAGAAAATAAAAAAGGTATTTAAAAGACATTAACTTACAGCGTAGCGGAACTGCGCGTTGTACTCTCGGTTGTTGGCTTTGATTCTCCGTTCATTCTCTGCAACAAAGAACACGAGCGATTCAAGCGATTGTTACTTTATAAAAATCCTATTTTTTAAATGTAGTTGAACAAAACGAAATCTTTTTTTCGTAGTTTTCAAGAAGAAAAACTTTCGAGAACTACGCTTAAATTTACAACACAGATATAAGTTATTATAGTTATTGTTTATTATTTTTAATAATTTCATAAATCTGCTTTATATTGTTTTTCAGTGTTAAATGATATGCGTAATTTTAAGCACGTAATCGAAATTCAACAGATAAAAATGCCCCAATAATCAAGTCAAAGGTTCAGTTAATATTAACTTTAATATCAAGCTATAATAGTGAAATTTACTGTATTTCATTCTAATATAACGTGTACATTTTTAACATATACACACGGTTGTCTGCTTCTAAGGGTACGTGAGTTAATGTCTGATTGAAGGCAATATTGGACTTTAATGCAAATTTATATTTTAGTTTCTTAAAATACATGTGAATATTGCACATATTTTCAGATTTGGTAGATCAATCCCATGACCCAACATCGGAAAGCAGAGCCGTGTTGAACTGCGTCAACGGGCCAGTCAATAACTATATTATTTGATATATATGTAAGTACCGACTAGTGAGGGTACTACGAAATATGTTTGTAAGTATTAAATTATTATGTTAAATGAAGGTAAATCAGTTTCGCATTAAATGTTGACTAGCAACAAGTCTTTCCTTTGGTTCCTATATTTTAATATTATAAAATACTTAAATATTTATCAATTATACTAGCCGACCTTGCGAACTTCGTACCACCATTTTTTAAACATAATAATTATATATATATCGAAGAGGCCGCGTTGGCGCAACAGTTACAGCCATGGATTGTACCTGTTGCGCTGGCGGTTGCAGGTTCGATCCCCGCACATAACAAACATTTGTATTGGCCATACAGGTGTTTGCCGTAGTCTGGGTGTTTGTGCAGTCCTTGTGGGTCTCCCCACCGTGCCTCGGAGAGCACGTTAAGCCGTCGGTCACGGTTGTTATCATGTACACCTGATAGCGATCGTTACTCATAGTAGGGAATATATCCGCCAACCCGCATTGGAGCAGCGTGGTGGATTAAGCTCTGATCCTTCTCCTACATGGGGAAAGAGGCCTATGCCCAGTAGTGGGATATTACAGGCTGAAGCGTAATATATCGAAATATAGCCTATCTTTCAAGTTGGATATTGCACACGGTGTGCAAATTTGTTTAATAATATTTTATTTCAAAATTATGTATTTATTATTATAAATCGGTTAAGTAATTTAGACGTCCATTGCGGACTAATAACGTGAAGTGTAATTTATATATATTAAGAAGATAACACATTTGTAATGAGACTGTAACAACAAGTCTAATACATCTCGACGGATTCGTGATGTCAATAAAAAGCGTAAATTATTCAAAAAAAAAAAAAAATACGTTAGATTATAACTTATTCACGTCTTTCTTATAAGTTATTTACATATATTTATTTATGTAGATGTTGTTATAGGTACTATTAGTAAAAAAAAAAATTAAAGGATAGACATGAGAAGAGGCAAGATACGAGTATTTGGTAACTTGATAAGACGCGACCACTCGACTAAAACTATTATTACTAAACATGGAAGATTAGTCTCTAGAAATCTATGTACGACGCGGCGACGATGACCGTTCATGTCAATGACCAAAGAACAAGACCTATTTCCCTCCGGCGCGGGGTAAGACAGGGGGATGTAATATCACCGAAACTGTTTACCAGTGCGCTAGAGGATGTTTTTAAGACCTTGGATTGGGGGGAACGGGGCATCAACGTCAACGGTGAATTCATCTCTCACCTTCGTTTCGCCGACGATATTGTCATCTTTGCGGAGACGCTGGACGAGTTAGGCCAAATGCTGGCCGGCCTAAACGAGTCCTCCCGACGTGTCGGTCTCTGTATGAACTTGGATAAGACGAAAGTTATGTTTAACAACCAAGTCATACCGATACCGGTATCGGTCGATGGTACCCTTCTCGAAGTTGTTCAGGATTATATTTACCTAGGCCATACTATCCAACTAGGCCGCAACAACTTCGAGAAGGAGGCCGATAGGAGGATTCGGTTGGGCTAGGCGGCGTTTGGCAGACTCCGTCCAGTCTTCACTTCGAAGATTCCGCAATGCTTGAAGACAAAAGTTTTCGAGCAATGCGTCCTGCCTGTGTTAACATACAGAGCCGAGACGTGGACACGGACCAAGGGACTGGTCCACAAGTTTAAAGTCGCTCAACGTGCAATGGAACGGGCTATGCTTGGGGTCTCTCTCAAAGACAGGATTAGAAATGAGACTATCCGCGAGAGAACGAAGGTAACCGACATAGCCCACAGAATTAGCAAGTTGAAGTGGCAGTGGGCTGGTCATCTGTGTCGCAGGACCTATGGCCGTTGGAGTAGACGGGTCCTAGAGTGGAGACCGCGTCTTGGCAAACGCAGTGTGGGACGTCCTCCGGCCCGTTGGACCGACGATCTACGTAAGATTGCCGGTGTAGGCTGGATGAGGATTGCGGAAGACCGGGATGTGTGGCGCGAACTTGGGGAGGCCTATGTCCAGCAGTGGACTGCGATAGGCTGAAGTGATGATGATGAGTGATGGAAGATTAGGATAAAAATTAGAGAAATACCAAGAAAATCGAATGTAGACCAAACAAAGAAGGCTAATGACCAAACAAAGGTTGTGTCTTATAGTGAGGTCAAGTTTCGTACTGGAGATAGGTATAAATTGAAGAAGCCTTACCGACCAGAAATTAGCGCTTAGATTTAAATCAAATTTTAAAAATGCTATCTATATAAACAATAAGGAAACGAGTCTTCTGCGTTGCATAATTACACTATAAAGCAACTTATACCTCTTGTAAAGAATAACGATTGTTTCATGGACGTATATAAAATATAATTCATATAGAACCATGGCATATTAAAATAGAATGCATTCAATAGAAGCGTGCTCAAGGCATAAACGTATAGTTACACGGCTTCTACGAGCCAAACTCTAACTGTGAGTACCGGGAACATTCAATACTTTCTACTTTACTGAACTCGATTACGATGTGCAAAATAACGGCGTTCAAAACAATCGATTGAACAACAATTACTTAATTGTTGTAGAAATTGCTTTAATGTAAACTAGTTCAGCTGGCGAACTTTGCATTAACATTATTTTTCGTAAAATGTATCGGTTTTTTGTTAAATTTTCTTTTATCTTATCTTGGCATATAACGAAAAAAAAAAAACAATTTATTGCAGTTTTTCGGAGAATAGAAATAGAAGCATTTACGATTAAAACAATTTCACATTGTTATCAATTAAAAATATACTTTCTCACTTTTTATCCATAGGGATCGAATTACATTTTCACATTCCTTTTGAGTAGGAGACACGAACTAGAGACGAACTTCCACAATCTGCTTAATGGATTAAAATTATTTTATGTTTATTTTAGTATATTAGAATAATAATCGCGAAAGGGTTGCTTGAAAAATTCTGGCCAGGCTATATTTAATTCACAATTGAAAAAAAAATATATTTAATTAAAATGCACCTACGAGTTTAAGGAATAAATTTAATGCATCTGTAGAAAACGCAAACGTTGGGTTATGTATTATTTTCCTGGCATAACTACTGGGTGGCGAGTATAAACAAGTATATTAATATGTATTGTTATAGTTACTTTCACCCTCATGTTCAATAAATAAATCTTACATCAAAACGAGCGCTGTTTCATTGCGAATAGGATGACATGGGCTTGCCTGCTACCTAGTTTGAATGGTGGTTGGCGAATATAATGTAGCCAGCCAGGAATTTTCCAGCCAACTTTTTCGCTTTTTATCTTTAACATACTAAAGAAGATAATTATTTAATTTTTATCCATTAAGCAGATGGGTGAAGATCACATCCAGTTCGTATCTTAGACTATTTGGTTTTAATTTCAATTCTTTGTCAATAAAAATAATGTATGCTTTATATGATATTATATATTTAATGTATTATATTGATATTTTAAACCTTAGAAATAAGAGATGTTTTCATCAATCAATTCATTATAGGAAGGAAGGAATATATCATTCTCTTTTTAGAAATCACTTATAAAAGGAACTAGCTGACTAGCACATTGTGTTGTTAAGAAGATTAACGAGTAAATATGTTACTATAAATCACAAGAGATAACATAATAATATAGTCTCTTCCTACTACGGTTTTTCTTAAGAACTAATTATCATTTAAAAACGTAAAGAACAATTATTATTGAAATTGCTTTCTATTAGTCTACATTATTTCAAGTATAATTACTAGAACATTGCTGCTCGTAGTTTCAAAACGGCCGAGTCGTTTAGCAGTGAATTTATGTGTTACAGTTACGTAAACGTGTGCTGCAATAAGAAAAGATACTTTCGTTGTGTATCCTGACAAAAGATATATAAGTATGTCTAACACGGAAGTCACCGGTTTAGGTAATTAATAAAAAAAAAAAATTGCATTAAAGCAACAGTCTATCAATAAATGTACGAGGAATGAGACATTAAATATAGGTACCATCACTATGTACTACTTATCACGCTGCGATTTATTGCAGTAAAGTAGTAGCCAAAAATAAAACTAACAAGTACGAACATAGTAATCGAGGCATGTAAATCCCGTATGACACATTGTAAACATATTGTTTAACCATATGTATCTGATCAATGTTTATAAGTGGTGACTGACGTGATAGTCTAAGGTGGAGCGCATGCCTAAATTCATATGCATTCTTATTTTGAGGGTACCAATGCGAAAATAATAATTCTCGTTATGACACTGACTATACAATGTATCTATCTATTTATATAATTATAATACTGATTTGATGTATGAATTACATGCAAAAAAATATCGTACTGGCATATAGTGCACGACAGGTTGGTTAGGCGGTGGAAAAGTTTTATTTCGTTCAAGTAATTGACAGTTTTATAACATAAAATCAGTAAAACAAAATTTGTAGCTGATTTGGTACTAATTAGTTGTCGAAATGACGATCCCAATAATTTAACCGATTTTAGGAAATCGCAATTATTACTAGCTTTATACCGAGTATGGACGAAAAGTTTGAAAACTGATAAACATATAAAACATTTCCATACGCTTTTCAAGAAGTTTTCCTGTTTTACAACAGCTCAATACAATTTTAACGTTTCATTGCTGATTTGTTTATTTTTGCATGTCTTTTAATGTTAATGATTGTTGTACGTTTTTAAGATTTGCTACAATATACCAAATACAATCACAGAAGTTAAGAGATTAGATAAACATTTATCTCATTGAAGTTGTAAATTTATATTATTGTTTAGCTCTAATTTTTTATTGAGTTCCTACGGCTGATAAATATCATATATTTTATCGTATTACTTCAGAAACAAATGAATACACCTTTCAATTCAATTCATATATTTTCTGTACTTGCGATCCCGGATACTTGAAAAGTTCTTCAAAGGCGCGTGCGTAGCCAACGATGAGGGTTCCAGAAAATTTAAACGAATGGCAGCCCTATGCCCAAGACACAGACATATATATTTGTAGATAGCTACATATTGGCACGCAAAAGAGATCCTCCGCTTAGGCCAAAAACCAAATTCATTTTAAAACTTATAATTAACTGAATAGTCTGAGGACTTACTGTAAAATATCGAATTAAATCTATAGATACAATTATAAAGCTGATGAGTTTGTTTGAATGAACGCGCTGATCTCTAAAACTACTGACTTGTTCGAATTGAAAAATTCTTCCAATGTTTGACCTTTTATCGAGGAAGGCTATAGGCTATATAACATCACGCTACGATGAATAGGACTGGATCAATCAACAGAGTTGCAAAAGCGAGGCTAGCCGATATTAGAATATTACAGTTTTAGAAATAAAAATTCTACCGGTTCTATAGGCTATATAACATCACGCTACGATGAATAGGACTGGATCAATCAACAGAGTTGCAAAAGCGAGGCTAGCCGATATTAGAATATTACAGTTTTAGAAATAAAAATACTACCGGTTTTATGCGGGCGAAGCCGCAGATGGATGCTAGTTTTACGAAAATACAATGGGCTCAATCAAGGTTATAGTACCGATAGGCAAAATCGGCAAAGAGTCCGATTGTATAGCAGTGACGTAATATAGTGTGACTAATCGAATGTGTCTCGTACTTTGTGACTTGTCAACAGTTGAATTCGTCAATATTTGTACAACTAGGTCTAGAAACGGATGGCTCAGGGGCTAAATCATGTGGATCGAAAACGGATTGGCGAGTTTATATATGGGTTAACCTTTAAGAAATGATTGATCCTATAACTTTATAAACTTTCACGTTTGCGGTAAAAGCTTGTTTTTTAAACGGTTTTATTTAGCTCACCCCGTTTGTTTTATTTATTTTTTATTATTTATTCTTGGGTCAAATTTAGTAATTCAAATTTCACCCTCTTCCTGTCAACCGATTAATCTGAAATTTTGTATACACTTTGAATTTTGGTGACAATACAATTATATTTATTCATTATCATTATAAATTCAAGATGGCCGCCGCTACAAAATGGCGGATAATTTATGTTTTATTAATCCCATCAATATGGGTATCAAATGAAAGGGCTCAACAAGCAGAATACAATATACTATAAAAAATTGAAATCCAAGATGGCGGCCGCTACAAAATGGCGGATAACGTAGGTTTTATTAATCCCATCAATATGGGTATCAAATGAAAGGGCTCAACAAGCAGAATACAATATACTATAAAAAATTTAAATACAAGATGGCGGCCGCTACAAAATGGCGGATAACGTAGGTTTTATCGATCCCATCAATATGGGTATCAAATGAAAGTGCTCAACCAGTATAATCAATGTACTATATAAAATTAAAATCCAAGATGGCGGCCTCTACAAAATGGCGGATAACTTAGGTTTTATCAATCCCATCAACATGGGTATCAAATGAAAGGTCTCAACAAGTAGAATACAATTTACTATGCAAAATTGAAATCTAAGCTGGCCGCCGCTACCAAATGTCTGATAACAATTTTTTATCAATCCCACCAATATGGGTATCAAATAAAAGGGCTTGACAAGAAGAATACAGTGCACTATACAACCTCAATATTTAAGATGGGCCTTGCAATAATGAAGCACTAAATGAATTAAACAGAATGCGAAATAAAAACTAAAAACTAGAAAATAAAAATACTACTGCATCTTTACAGAGTCACATCACAACAACAAAAACAACAAAAAGACTGCCCACGTCGCGTCCTGGAACCTAATAAAGGGGAATATGCTGTTCATTTATGTATATAAGGTTTCTTGGTTGGACTAGTGATATTTTTAAACATATTTACTGAGTATCAGGATAGTTAGTTCTCAAGCAATAATAAATCAGAGAATTCCAAAACGCTTGTCTGTACATTTTTTGCAACTATTTTTGGTGTCTATAAATACTCTTCTATAAATACTCTTATAGTTTTTCGAACGTTTTGAATTATGTTTTGTAACATTTTTCTTGATATGTGATAACCACTAGCACGAGGGGATCGAAGTAAAAATATTTCAGTGACAAAAAAAAATCAGTGTGACTCACGAAACGTATTTTATTAGATTTATTGTATGTTCCACTTGAAATTATATGAATAGCGCTGCTGTTCGTACAATCAAATCTTTTATTTTTACGTTATAAATTATCAATTAATTTTATCTATTACACAAATTATCATATATTTTTATACACAGCAAAACAGTTATATGAATAAAATTTTAAATAGTTTATTATTATAAAAATATTTGACTATTTAAATAATAAATAAATAATTAAAATGGCGTGATTAATCATCATTAAATACTCATCGCTAATTTAAGCCTGGTATTCTGTAAAAGCAATAAAATTTGTCTTTTTTCCGCTTAAGCTTGTACCAAGTGATCAATGCGCAAACCCATCGTAGATTGGCGCTGTATTCAGCACAGTTTGATCACCACTTTTGACAATTACTTTTGTCATGAGTAATCACAGGATTTATATTGTGGTTATTGCGTTTGAATTCGTATTTCCAGACCCTTGACGCATGATTTTCTTTTTTTCTGAGCCATCGACAATAAAGCGGTTTTTACTAATTACTATAACAGGAGCATTATGTATGCCGCGTGGTGTCGGCCGAGTAGAATAGCACCACCCCCTTTGTTCCTATGGAGGTCGTAAAAGGCGACCGTGGGATAAACCTGGCTCAAAATCATTAGGGTCCTGGAGAAGGAAAACTTCATTTAAAACCCGGAATGGGGTATCCGTCAAGCATTCGTGACATAGCTCTAAAATGCGAAAGACTCCTGCAGCTGAACTGGCTCCACACGTATCGACTCGTCGTTCCTGTGGGCCTAGCCAGTAAGGTCAAGAGGGTGGCGCAGAGCTTAGGCAACTACGTTTTCCTAAAGAGTGGCCTAGGCGACACAGTGTCTGACACTGTCTAAATCGTCTGCAATAGACGGACTAAGGCCAATGATGATTTATGATGTCTGGTCTATTTGAAAAAAATGATAAGTGACACCGAAAGAGGAGACTATTTTTTTTTAAATCTCTGCATCTGCTATAAGTAAATATTGCGTATTCTTTAGCGTCCAATATTATGAGACAATTAGCGAGATGTTATTGACGACATTGTTGCACAATATACATTAAGACTAGCTGTATCCGTGACTTCGTTTTCGATTATAGATTTTAACTTTGATCCCTACTGCCAAGAGATAGGTACTGAATTCCGGGATTAAGGTCTCCAGAGACTTAACTTGGGTTTTCAGTTAACAGTTGATGTCGGGCTAAGAAGACAAGCAGGCTGACAATAATAAAGTAAATTACAGTTTAAGCTAAAGTACAGATTGTAGAGACCCGCTATAGTTTTATTACAAGTATAAACATAAACTATATATTTTTACTTATAATAAAACTATTACAGGTCTCTATAATCTGAACTGTATTATAGTTGTGCATTATAATTCGTTCGTATTTTTTTTGAAATAATTTTTAAAGAAGTTTAGTTGAACACGTAACATTAAAAACCTATATATAGGAAGTTAACTAGTTCAATAGTATTATCTATTCAATAAATCGCTTTATATTGCTCACATTAAGAGTGCATTATGCCGCCTCTTACTCGTTGAATACATTCAAGCCGGACAATATTGGAGGTTTAAAATAATATAAATAAAGTTCAAACGTGTCCAACTGTAAAGCAGCGAGATTAAGACATTACTGCTAAAGCATAAGATATATGATAAACAGCTGTTCGTTATCTTAATAAAAAACCTGTTTAGTCATTTTATTTACACAAATATGAGAATATTGCTCTCATTGTTATATTTTCTCGAAGTATACTATCCCCATATTCATTCATATATACGTAATATTTGATGTATTTGATGCCTACACCCACACGCGTTTGAATTGAAGTAAAGCTGTTCAATTTTTGAATTACAATATTGTACTCGTATCTCCTGCATATTATTTTATTTTATAATTATCAATGTAACGATCACAACATATTTAATAAGTAGAGCAAAGTGTAACTCAAAGCGTAAAAATAAACATTTATTCAGCCTATTGCAGTCCACTGCTGGACGTAGGCCTCCCCGAGTTCGCGCCAGACATCTCGGTTTTGCGCAATCCTTATCCAGCCTACACCGGCAATCTTACGTAGATCGTCGGTCCAACGGGCCGGAGGACGTCCCACACTGCGTTTGCCAAGACGCGGTCTCCACTGCAGGACCCGTCTGCTCCAACGGCCATCGGTCCTGCGACAAAGACTGCTAATTCTGTGGGCTATGTCGGTTACTTTCGTTCTCTCGATAGTCTCTTTTCTAATCCTATCTTTGAGAGAAACCCCAAGCATAGCCCGTTCCATTGCACGTTGAGCGACTTTAAACTTGTGGACCAGTCCCTTCGTCAGTGTCCACGTCTCGGCTCCGTATGTTAACACATGCAGGACGCATTGGTCGAAGACTTTTGTCTTCAAGCATTGCGGAATCTTCGAAGTGAAGACTCGACGAAGCCTGTCAAACGCCACCCAGCCCAACCGAATCCTCCTGTCGGCCTCCTTCTCGAAGTTGTTGCGGCCTAGTTTGATAGTATCGCCTAGGTAAATATAATCTTGAACAACTTCGAGAACTTCATTCACTGATACTAGTCTCGGTATGACTTGATTGTTAAACATAACTTTCGTTTTATACAAGTTCATACAGAGACCGACACGTCGGGAGGACTCGTTTAGGCCTGCCAGCATTTGGCCTAATTTTGGCCTAACGTCTCCGCAAAGATGACAATATCGTCGGCGAAACGAAGGTGAGAGATGTATTCACCGTTGACGTTGATACCTCGTTACCCCCAATCCAAGGTCTTAAAGACATCCTCCAGCGCAGTGGTAAACAGTTTCAGTGATATTACATCTCCCTGTCTTATCCCACGCCGGAGGGAAATAGGTCTTGTTTTCTGGTCCTGGACATGAACGGTCATCGTCGCCGCGGCGTACATACACCTCAGCACCTCGATATATCTCCAGTCGATATGACATCCCTGTAGAGAGTCCAGTAAAGCCCAGGTCTCGACAGGGTCGAAGGCTTTCTCGTAGTCCACAAATGCCATACACAGCGGCTGATTATATTCTTTTCTTTTGAATAATCTGCCGAACAGTATGGATGTGGTCTACGGTGCTGTAGTCATTTCGAAACCCAGCCTGCTCTGGTGGTTGGAATTCGTCGAGTCTTCTGGCAAGACGTTTCGTAACAACCCTCAAAAACAGCTTATAGACGTTGCTCAGAAGTGAGATCGGTCTGTAATTCTTCAACAGAGATTTATCACCTCTCTTAAAGAACAGCACCACCACACTCCTGGACCACGCCTCCGGCGTAGTACCTCGGTGGATGACGGTGTTAAAGAGTCTTGCCAAGGCTTTTAGGGCAGGTCGCCCTGCGGCTTTAAGGAGCTCAGTGGTAACTCCGTCATCCCCCGCGGCCCTTCTGTTTTTAAGCTGCCCGACCGCAGCACTAATCTCATCTTCTTCGAAGTCTGGGATACACTCTGAATAATGTTGCAACAATGGTGCCCTTGGATCTTCAGTGTCCCAAGTCATAGATATGCGTGCGCTCGACGAGTACAGCTGTCCATAAAAATTCTCAACCTCTTCTCGGATCTGAGGGCGCGAGCAAACGGTTCTGCCATCCGCTCTTTTAAGCTTCGCAAGAAGGCTTCTACCCAGTGGTCTTTGGAAAACTTTGGACCCCCTATTCTGCTCAATCAGAGTAGCAATCTCTCTCGTATTTGAGCAGCGGAGGTCTCGGCGAACAAGTTTCCGTATCCTTTTGGAAAGAGCCCTCTGTTCTGGCGAAGCAGAGGGCAACTCGCGCCTCCACCGCATCAGATCCAAGGCTTCTAGAGAAAATTTGGACTGCTTCGTTGACTTCGTAGGCGAAAAGTGTCTGCGACCCAGTGTACACACCGTCTTCACCACGTTGTCGGTCATCTAGCCTACGTCACCAGTAGTTTCCACCGAATCGAATCGGTTTTGGAATTGCAATTGGAACTGCTCGGATCCACATAGTATTTGGGGCAGCGTAGGTCGGAGAGTAGGTTTCATCAAGCGGGCCCGCTCTTTTCGGAGGAATATATTTAGAGTGCCCCATATCAGCCGGTGGTCGCTTAGAGGTAGCTTAAAGGAATGAAATGCTTTTATTAAGTTTTAAAGACAGTGTAAATAAAAAATAGCAAAATTTTGAAAGTTCGTTTGTTGTTTCATTTTGAAATAGCAAACGATAAACTTAATTGAGTTTTAACTATAAGACTCAAAATAATTAGCGTGAACTATTGTAAAACTGATTTTTTGCTATACAATTATTTTTGCGTCCATTCTAATTCTAGGCCAGCGCTTAGAGTAATTAGTAATTAAAAACTTTCAAACTGGAGGGCTACGGATGTAACTCGATTGATACTTCCTAATAATATTAAATTTGCAAAAATATGTAAAGATAGCTGGATGGATGGATGTGTGAAAGAATGAATAGATGTTTTTATTATCTTTTTAGATTTTTTTTTTATTGTTATAAAATTAAAATGATACAAAAACTATGGATACACATTAGTTTTTAGCACAAAATTTTTCACAGAATCGACACATTATTAAATTAATCCAGCAAAATTGCGAGACGCAGCTTGTATGAAATATTTAGGCAACATCAAGCACTTTGACGTAACTTCAACTACTACTAACGTATTTTTTAGTTCCGCTACTTAAAATTTCCACTCGAGCAGTTGAAATAAAAGAGGTCGTTAAGGGTGTATTTAAAGTGTTTACTATTATTGTGATAGCTATTAGAGCGTCTAGGCGGGGGAGGCGCCGCGGAGACGACGATCGATCTGCACTCCATCTTATAGTTAATAACACTTCCTGGAGAGTTTCACTTTCAATGATCATCATGCATTTATATACACACATTTTAGTACATGTATATACACACACTTCATACAAGTATCTGAAATTTAAAGATAACTAACGCATTTTGTTTAGACTTACTTTTGCAAAAGTCAAAATCAATAAAAAATACTCATTACAACACTGAAATATTCTCATGGTGTTAGCGGAAAATACGATAATTTATCAAAGTGTGTTAGCCCATACTACGTTATTAATTACATCACACAAAATTGAGGTTTAAAAGTGCGTACCTTGTTCGCTCTAAAATAAAAATGTGTCACACACTGTTCCGTCGACATTGCCAATTTATTGGTTTAACTGACGTTATCAAAAATATAATTAATAACCGAGTCAACAAAACCAGATTATAAGACCTTTGTCGAATATAAAAAATAAGCATTTATTTTTAAAACGCAACATTACTTTTCTTATCTGCTATTGTTTTTATTTTAATTAAAGGTAAATAAAAGAAGGATTTCATTTCTTATTACTCAGTACGCTATTAGCAATTAAAACTTTAATGTTTGTTTTTACAGTATTCCATTTAAAACTTTAAATTACTTTATATCGAAACTGTTAATTTTTTTTTGTAACTTTCACTAATTTATTAAATGCGGAATAATACCAAGAAACTTTGTTTGAGGTTTTCCACCCATATTCATCAATTATTTTAAACGGGGTTTTTATAGATCAATGTCACAGTATGATGTTTTATAGGCTGTGCGTCATTTCAACACATACGTTATGTAAAATTAAAATGATAATGAAAATCAATTCAGGAATTAACTACAACAAATTACACCTTTGTAACAGATGCAGTTTCAATTTTTGGGTATTTTAGTACGCGTGAGACAGGACACGTTTCTCACATTATATCATGTACGTCTCACTTTAGTTTTTTGCTATATCATATAAGCTTTGCTATATAATAACGTCTCGCTAATCGAACATAACAAACGAAATTAATAAAAGTCAACTGTTTGTTAAATTTAGCAGCGCCGTGCAAAATGATTGGTGGAACGAAGTACACTCGGAGCTCCCACGCTTATGCCTTCATTCATTGAATGCTACTATGCAAAAATGCGATGCGGATTTCATTCATTTTTGACATTACGTAATACAAATAACGCCGCGTTTTGAGTACCAGCGCCACGATAAATATTATTTACATTATTTATCGAAAAACCATTTATGTTTTATCACTTAATGAAATAGTGTGTTTCTTAAATTAAAAGTCGAGACAAACGGCATTTGAAAAAAATATTCAGAATTAGATTCGATGAACCGAAGAGAATAATTTCAAAGTTATCAATGTAATCTCGTCTACTTTGTAATCTTTTAGTGTTTCTACAAATGAAAAACGTGTTTCTGAATTACTGCAGCTGTCATATAAGCTGAGTTAAATGCCAGTCTTGACAATTATCCCATAAAAAGCGTCCATTGAAATATCTATACAAATACTACGTAATTTATAAGGCTTCTTTGGATGATACGTGTTCTTAATCTTTATCCATTATCACTCCGAACAAAACAGAATTGAACTGGTTAGCCACCGGGTAAAGCTTGACATAACCTAACAACCATTTTGTAAAATCTGTCAGTATTGTAACTTGGTAACGGCATAGAAAACTTTCATCCGAATCTGGATTATTAAATAAAAAAAAATATAAATGCAAATCTTTTGTGGCAATGGCTTCGGTTTCAGATAATTCTAATACAATCATGATTGTTTGAAAAAAGCAAAATATTGACAGTTAATCAATAACAAGTGAGCACGTTAGGTCATACGCGAAGTGCTACGGCGCCGCCGCCTCGGCCGTTGACCGTGCGGGGGCGCGCCGACTCCGACCTTGCCTATTGTGCAATATTTTACAAGAAATTATAATAACAAGAGAATATCATAACAAGCTCTCAGTCAACATCTATAGTCTCAAAGAAAAAAACGTAAAAGCCCAAATTACTAACTTACTACATTATTGCAAGAGGACAATAAGTCAATACTTATACCGCTAAAGAGTCTAAACGTAATGTCTCGCATCAATGTAGTAATTGGCTAGTTATGAATTAACATTTATACTAAGCGTCGGATGGTTCTCGAAATACAATAGTAAATACGGACCGCATGACACGAATGTGCGAAACCGATGGTTGTGCCTGGTGCGGCGGCGCGGTGCGGCTGGCTGGTCGCGGCGCACCAGCTTGCCGAGCAGCTCGAGCAGTGAGAGGCGCAATGGGCGCGGTGGCACGCGGGTCTCGCCGCCCTCCGCGCCCAGCACCTCCAGCTCTACCGCCTCCGAGCGCGCGCACATCCGCGCCGCTACCGCCGCGCCATGCCGCGCTCCGCTCCGCGCGGCCACGCCGCCGGTTCACCGAGCGAGCTCCACGGACTTGTCACGCGCCACAGATCGTGGCGGGCTCTACACGCGCGCTCCGGCTCGCCGCGGAACCGATACTCCTCTTCGGCGTACACTAGCGCCCTCGCGACGGCGCGCGCATATACACAATGTAAATTGGTGTTGCCTGGCCTAATCTAGTGTTAACAGCGAAAGAAAATGATTTTCCGCGAAAAGTTATCTCTCTTCTTTTAATCAAACAAGAAAGATATACTCTTACAATGGAGAGCGATGATGCTCTCAACGAGTTTATATGTACTTGAAGATCCTAATTTTTCTTATTATTTACAAATCCCACCAGAATAACCAACGACTCACTCGGTTTTGTACGTGCCCAGTTTCGATACTAGTTAAGATTACTTCACATTTTTGGTTCGTTATCCTTTGCTGTACAATCGTAGCACAATATTTTAAGAGAACTTTCGATTGTAAAAACTATAACTATTAAATTTATTCAATATCAGACACTTATTTCTCCACCTAGTTATCTCATATTAGTAGGTAGAATATATATATATTTGGTCACTTAGTTGATTAAATTAAAACATTAAGCATTATTCGTGACAAAGATAATTATTATTTGCTCTTTTCAACAAGTATCCGTATCCTAGACATTAAAACCGCAGAGAACGATTAAAAATCTATACTAATATTAAAACGAGGTAAAGTTTCTAACTTTGTTTGTTTGTAGGGGGTAATCTTCGCAAATACTGATCCGAACATGAAAATTCCTTCACTAACAGAAAGCTGCACTATTCAGGAGTGATATAGGCTATATTTTATTGTTATTAAACAAAAACTTCAGTGAAAAATAATAGTATATGTAAATCAAGTCGGAGAAATACGAGCGAGATGAAAACTTTACTATATATTTGCATCACAAAAATAATTAACACCCAACGAAGTGGGCACGGGTCGGCTAGTATAATATAAACTGATGGTAGCTGTGTTATGTTACCCGCATATTATAAGTTTTAATCTTGTTAGAGTTTGGACGAAATATCGTACTAATACTCGTATTATAAATCCGAAAGTTTGTGAGGCTCGATGGATGTTTGTTACTCTTTCATGCAACTACTAAATAGATTGTAATGAAGCTGGTGATTAAGAATAACACATAACTTTTTATCTAGAAATTCCCACGAGATCGGTAATTACGCAGGCCGCGAGACGCAGTTTGTAAAATATAAAAAGCAGATCGTTTTGATTTGTGGTTTCAACTATCTACATACTGAGTTTCAACAATGGTGTAGACAAAATGTAGAGTAACACATTAACATCTGATATGTCCAATGGAAAATTTACAAAATCATGTTGATGCTATACTACTTCATCAATAATCGCAAAAACAAAATCTTCGGATTCCCCTAAGAGGTCCACATATAAGGAGCCAGAACAAAGAGCAATACCAGTCTAGAATCGCCAATACAGATTTCTGCTGAACCTTAAGTCCACTTTATTAATTGTTACCATAAATTGCCACCAGTTAACGGGTGGCGCTTTTAGGACTGAGGTGTTCCGAGTAGAATCAAACCAATATCAGTTCCTTACAACATTTCTACATTAATTACATTATTAACTGAATGACAATTTGTATACCTATAGGTATCATTATTGTTAAGCTTTTAGCATCCAAAAAAACTTCTATCCCCTAAATTTCATTTAACGTATAATCTAAATCTGATAACCGCTCTGGTGGAGTTGTGATGTAACTTCCGTATTAGCGTTCGATTTCCGCTTTAGGCGGATATTTGTATTTTTACAAATATTTATATTTAGTCTGGGTGTTTGTTCTTACGGAACTGATGCCTTGGAGGTGACATAAATCTGTCTGGACCGTCATACGTCTGTCACGTTATTATTATAAACATTTTATATTGATCGTTTCACTTGTCAAGGAAAATTATTAGCCTAATCTTGAGTGAGCAGTGTGGCAGATTATTCTTCAGACTTGAAAAACTAAGCGCCTTTAGAGAAAAGAAGGCTTTTGATTTAGAAAGTAATTTAGAGAGACAAATTATTTGTTTAAATTATTTTTGAGTATTTATGATACCAATGGACTGCAATACTGTATCTGTCTATGTGCTTGTTCAGACAAATCTGCTATACCTACTAAATTTAATGCGGTTTGCCTTTATTTCATCATGGAAATTTTTTACATAAACTTCCGTTGGTTTGATCTTGTCACATCATCACAAGTGCAGTTATTTCTTTATTTAGTGTTTTTTTTTTACATTTTTTTAAGATTAATTTAAGTTATAGTGTAATCAAACTGAAGTGATTTTTGGAACGAAGTTCCTTACGGCAAGGCTTGACATTTAGCTGGGCGACCAAACTGAAAAAAAATTGATACTAAAACCGTAAGAAAAATATATAACGGAAGTGACGTAATATCAGTCACACGACTATATAATATGACGTTTGTAAAACTAAAATATTACTAAACTTTTTTTTAATTATTTATTTAATTTTATACTGTCCACAAAACTAAATAAAGACATGTTTTTTATTTCACTTAACAGTTTGAATTATTATTATTATTATTATTTTTATTATTATTGTACCTGGTATCCCATGACACCACATATTATTTACAAATATTATTTTCTTTAATATCGACTTCCGTTGTGTATCGCATTCATATTGCACTAAGAAGATCGAGGACAAATAAAAATAATTGTGTTTGCTCGCAAACGAAAAATAACCGACTTCAATTACATCGACGAATAATACAACGTAGATCGACGAAAAAATAGTCAAGTAACTAAGTGTTATCAAAGATTACTCAAAAAGTAGTTATCAGATCTCAATAAAATTTTTATGTGACCACATGACAAACATCAGCTTTCGATTAAATTAAAAATTATCAAAATCGGTACACCCAGTAAAAAGTTATTGCAGATTTTCAAGAAGTTCCCTCGATTTCTCTGGGATCCCATTATCAGATCCTGGTTTCCTTATCATGGTACTAAACTAAGGATATCTTCTTTGCAACAAAAAAGAATTATCAAAATCGGTACACCCAGTAAAAAGTTATTGCGGATTTTCACGAATTTCCATCAATTTCTCTGAGATCCCATCATCAGATCCTGGTTTCCTTATCATGATACCAAACTAGGGATATCTCCTTTCCAACAAAAAAAGAATTATCAAAATCGGTATATCCAGTAGAAAGTTATGCGGTATAATACAACGTAGGTCGACGAAAAAAGCGTCAAGTAAAAACGCATTATTAGATATAGCTCGAAAAGTAGTAGTTAGATCTCAAATAAATTTAAATGGGACCAATTGGCACACACCACCTTTCGATTAAAAGAAAATTTGTCGAAATCGCTCCACCCAGTCAAAAGTTCTGATGTAATAGTTGAATTGAGAACCTCCTCCTTTTTTGGAAGTCGGTTAAAAATGTAGACGAACTCACTCGAAAAATACAAAAAGACGAACATCCCGCTTCTTTTCTGAAGTAGGATACCAAGGATCGTAAGAGGTGATAGGATAACATAAAACATTGCATTAAAGTATATTAAAAATTCAATGTACTGAAGCAGTCAGAAATAAAGTATACCAACATCGAAAATTGCTAGGAATGCAATGACCCTAGAATAATTCGGCTAACTTTTTCGATGACAATTACAATTTACAAATATTAAAATTAAAATATTAAATAAATTGATACGATGACAACTATAATTATATTATAATTGAATAACGTCTAATATCTCGAATCACGATCGATCGTAATATATTTTTCATTGACTATGACTTACATTTACCGCTACTACTTAAAATAATGTAAAGTAGTTTTCTAGAACGACCTTAGAGACAGACAGGTGTACGGTTAGAAATAGGTATTAGGCAACACACTCACCTTGGCCATGTGTTCTCGCCGAGGACTTTCCCATGTCGGCCGCACCATCGACACACATAAACATACACTCACGCGACACTTAACACTAAACACTGTGTATCTACTTAAACTTATTAGGTCGGTATAAAAGAGGCGTACAAAAGTTACACTTTAAATTATCTAAGGCCACTTGAGGGTTGAGATAGGTCTCCTATGGAGTTGCAGGCGGTAGGGTGGTATCGAAACGTGCGGAGGACCACGCGGTGCGATCGGCATCCTGCGAACCAATCTTGCACTTCAATTCTCTGTAAAGAAATAAAAACAAAGAGTTCATTTTCGTGATTACAGCCAGTATGACCTTAAAAAAGGTCAAATAAAGCGCTTAAAGTAATTGAATTGTTTAGTCGTACAACTGTTTGGGTGAAATTTAAAGTTCAATATTCTTGTTTGGAAGTTTAAAAAAACGGAACGGTGTTAAATTAGCGGCCAATGTTTATTGTAGATTTAAGGCTGTACGACACAAGAGATCTACTTGTAAATACTGTACTGCACCGACAGAAGAACAAGCAAGTAACAGCGTCCTCTCATATGAAGAGATGGGTGGGAGACCGGGGTATAATTCACTGATTCATTGAGGCTTGAGAGATGCCTGTATATAACATATAACTTAAAACTGAACATAATAGCAGCCGAATGTTTTTCTTTACCACCAAACCCGAAATGCATTTAAAATGAACGTTTTACGTTTGAAACTTCATCAGTTTTTACTCCAGATTTGAGCGCGTGTTTCTGGTCGACACATGCTGATTCACTGGATCGTTACTGCTCTTTAGCGAACTATATTACGATTACTTATATCCGCGACTTTAACAAGATTTTTATATGCAGACAAACGGACAAACTACAACTACAGAACATATTTTTGACTTTAGTATCGATTGTATAGGTACAAAAAAATGAAAACTTCAAAACATCTATTTGTTACTATTTTATTATTAAAAGTATATTTTAAAGAAATCTCATTTATTTAAAGATATTTTAATTCAATACTTCTGTTACAAGATCAAAACCATTAAATATAAAACGACTGACCAAATATTTATATATTTATTGATCCGTAAGTCTTTAAAGTTTTCCATATTTTTGTTTTAAATATAACTATATTTTTCGAAAACCACCAAGCTATATAAAACAATCGACAACGTCTATACCAACGATATCCTCTTGTCGATGTTCAAATCTTAATACGATTCTTTCAGCTATAACGATTCCTTATATATATTTAGTTTTTGTATACGTGTTCCTTATTTTGAGTATCTCACAAGTCGTCAAAACTAAAATCGCAACAAAATATAGTGTAGGTACGTACTGGCAAAGATAGAATAGATTGGTCGTAGGTAAATAAGTGGTAATGTGGTCAGACCTAACGACAGAGACCGTCAAGCAGTTTCTAATGAGACAATTAAACTTGATTGAGACAATTGAGATGCGCTGCTTGATATTGTCGCTATCACACGTCCGATAAGTACTCTTCATGAAATTACGTCGCAGCATCTGTAAGCGTCCTATTGATAAATGTTTTTTTTTTCTTTTGTTAAATTAATTACCGACTTAAACAGACCGTGACT